>NW_027272917.1:0-95226 GCF_040938485.1 Diadema antillarum | reverse complement strand
CCGGGTTTAGATAGCTATAACTGTCATTAGATCAATGATTTAATCTGTTGATAACAAAATTTTGATCCCGGTAAATAGGGGATAACTGTCCGAGATGGGCCATTTAGTGATATAAATGAAAATATCGACATTTTATGTAATTGAGCTTTATTTGTTTGTTGAAAAACCTGTCTTCCCTATGAACCGAGTTTACATGGCTATAATTGTCCTTAGATAAATGATTTCTCTTGATAACTAAGGTTTGATCCCGGCAAATAGTTAAAAAACACCCGAAAGGGTCCATTTTATGATATAAATGAAAATATTGGTATTTTATGTGATTGAGTTATATGTGTTTGTATAAAAATCTGTATTCCCCTATTGGCCGGGTTTAGATAGCTATAACTGTCATCTGATGAATGATTTCTGTTGATAACAAGATTTTTATCCCGCCAAATAGTTAAAAAACACCCGAAAGGGTCCATTTTATGATGTAATGAAAATATTGATATTTTATGTAATTGAGTTATATGTGTTTGTAAAAAAACCTTTGTTACCCTATTGGTCGGGTTTAGATAGCTATAACTGTCATTACATAAATGATTTATGTTGATAACGAAGTTTTGAGCAAGAGAAATAGGGGATAACTGTCCGAGAAGGCCCATTTTGTGATATGAATGAAAATATCGATATTTCATGTAATTGAGTTATATATGTTTGTAGAAAAAGCTTTCTTCCCCTATTGGCAGGGTTTAAATAGCTATCACTGTTATTAGATAAATGGTTCCTGTTGACAACGAAGGTTTGGACCCGTCCAATAAGGGATAGCTGCCCGAAATTGCCCATTTTGTGATATAAATGAAAATATCGATAATTTATGTTATTGAGTTATATTTGTTTGTTGAAAAACCTGTCTTCCCCATTGGCCGAGTTTACATAGCTATAATTGTCCTTAGATAAATGATTTGTGTTGATAACAAAATTTTGATCCCGGCAAATAGGGGATAACTGTCCGAGATGGCCCATTTTGTGATATAAATGAAAATATCGATATTTTATGTTATGAGTTTGTTGAAAAACCTATCTTCGCCTATATGCCGGGTTTATATAGCTATAATTGTCCTGAGATAAAAGATTTCTGTTTGCAATAAAAATTTGAGACCGGCAAAAAGGGGATAACTGTCCGAGAGGCCCCATTTTGTGCTGTAAATGAAAATATCGATATTTTATGTGATTGAGCTTTATTTGTTTGTTGAAAAACCTGTCTTCCCCTATTGACCGAGTTTACATGGCTATAATTGTCCTTAGATAAATGATTTCTGTTGATAACTAAGGTTTGATCCCGGCAAATAGTTAAAAAACACCCGAAAGGGTCCATTTTATGATATAAATGAAAATATTGGTATTTTATGTGATTGAGTTATATGTGTTTGTATGAAAATCTGTATTCCCCTATTGGCCGGGTTTAGATAGCTATAACTGTCATCTGATGAATGATTTCTGTTGATAACAAGATTTTTATCCCGCCAAATAGTTAAAAAACACCCGAAAGGGTCCATTTTATGATGTAATGAAAATATTGATATTTTATGTAATTGAGTTATATGTGTTTGTAAAAAAACCTTTGTTACCCTATTGGTCGGGTTTAGATAGCTATAACTGTCATTACATAAATGATTTATGTTGATAACGAAGTTTTGAGCAAGAGAAATAGGGGATAACTGTCCGAGAAGGCCCATTTTGTGATATGAATGAAAATATCGATATTTCATGTAATTGAGTTATATATGTTTGTAGAAAAACCTTTCTTCCCCTATTGGCAGGGTTTAAATAGCTATCACTGTTATTAGATAAATGGTTCCTGTTGACAACGAAGGTTTGGACCCGTCCAATAAGGGATAGCTGCCCGAAATTGCCCATTTTGTGATATAAATGAAAATATCGATAATTTATGTTATTGAGTTATATTTGTTTGTTGAAAAACCTGTCTTCCCCCATTGGCCGAGTTTACATAGCTATAATTGTCCTTAGATAAATGATTTGTGTTGATAACAAAATTTTGATCCCGGCAAATAGGGGATAACTGTCCGAGATGGCCCATTTTGTGATATAAATGAAAATATCGATATTTTATGTTATTGAGTTTGTTGAAAAACCTATCTTCGCCTATATGCCGGGTTTATATAGCTATAATTGTCCTTAGATAAAAGATTTCTGTTTGCAATAAAAATTTGAGCCCGGCAAAAAGGGGATAACTGTCCGAGAGGCCCCATTTTGTGATGTAAATGAAAATATCGATATTTTATGTGATTGAGCTTTATTTGTTTGTTGAAAAACCTGTCTTCCCCTATTGACCGAGTTTACATGGCTATAATTGTCCTTAGATAAATGATTTCTGTTGATAACTAAGGTTTGATCCCGGCAAATAGTTAAAAAACACCCGAAAGGGTCCATTTTATGATATAAATGAAAATATTGGTATTTTATGTGATTGAGTTATATGTGTTTGTATGAAAATCTGTATTCCCCTATTGGCCGGGTTTAGATAGCTATAACTGTCATCTGATGAATGATTTCTGTTGATAACAAGATTTTTATCCCGCCAAATAGTTAAAAAACACCCGAAAGGGTCCATTTTATGATGTAATGAAAATATTGATATTTTATGTAATTGAGTTATATGTGTTTGTAAAAAAACCTTTGTTACCCTATTGGTCGGGTTTAGATAGCTATAACTGTCATTACATAAATGATTTATGTTGATAACGAAGTTTTGAGCAAGAGAAATAGGGGATAACTGTCCGAGAAGGCCCATTTTGTGATATGAATGAAAATATCGATATTTCATGTAATTGAGTTATATATGTTTGTAGAAAAACCTTTCTTCCCCTATTGGCAGGGTTTAAATAGCTATCACTGTTATTAGATAAATGGTTCCTGTTGACAACGAAGGTTTGGACCCGTCAAATAAGGGATAGCTGCCCGAAATTGCCCACTTTGTGATATAAATGAAAATATCGATAATTTATGTTATTGAGTTATATTTGTTTGTTGAAAAACCTGTCTTCCCCCATTGGTCGAGTTTACATAGCTATAATTGTCCTTAGATAAATGATTTGTGTTGATAACAAAATTTTGATCCCGGCAAATAGGGGATAACTGTCCGAGATGGCCCATTTTGTGATATAAATGAAAATATCGATATTTTATGTTATTGAGTTTGTTGAAAAACCTATCTTCGCCTATATGCCGGGTTTATATAGCTATAATTGTCCTTAGATAAAAGATTTCTGTTTGCAATAAAAATTTGAGCCCGGCAAAAAGGGGATAACTGTCCGAGAGGCCCCATTTTGTGATGTAAATGAAAATATCGATATTTTATGTAATTGAGCTTTATTTGTTTGTTGAAAAACCTGTCTTCCCCTATTGACCGAGTTTACATGGCTATAATTGTCCTTAGATAAATGATTTCTGTTGATAACTAAGGTTTGATCCCGGCAAATAGTTAAAAACCACCCGAAAGGGTCCATTTTATGATATAAATGAAAATATTGATATTTTATGTGATTGAGTTATATGTGTTTGTATAAAAATCTGTATTCCCCTATTGGCCGGGTTTAGATAGCTATAACTGTCATCTGATGAATGATTTCTGTTGATAACAAGATTCTTATCCCGCCAAATAGGGGATAACTGTCCTTGAGGGCCCATTTTGTGATGTAAATGAAAATATCGATATTTTATGTAATTGAGCTTTATTTGTTTGTCAAAAAACCTGTCTTCCCCAATTGGGCGAGTTTACATAGCTATAATTGTCCTTAGATAAATGATTTCTGTTGATAAGGAAGGTTTGATCCCGGCAAATAGTTTACAATTACCCGAAAGGGTCCATTTTATGATATAAATGAAAATATTGATATTTTATGTAATTGAGTTATATGTGTTTGTATAAAAATCTGTATTTCCCTATTGGCCGGGTTTAGATAGCTATAACTGTCCTTAGAAAAATGATTTCTGTTGATAACAAAATTTTTATCCCGGCAAATAGGAGATAACTGTCCGAAATGGCTCATTTTGGGATATAAATGAAAATATCGAAATTTTATGTAATTGAGTTGTACATGTTTGTTGAAAAACCTCTCTTCCGCTATTTGCGGGGTTTATATATGTATAACAGTCTTAAGACAAATGATATCTGTTGACAGAGAATTTTTGAGCCTCGGCAATAGGGGATAACTGTCCGAAAGGGCCCATTTTGTGAGATGAATGAAAATATCGATATTTTATGTAATTGAGTTATATATATTTGTAAAAAAATTTGTATTCCCCCATTGGCCGGGTTTAGATAGCTATAATTGTCATTAGATAAATGATTTCTGTTGATAACGAAATTTTGATCCCGGCAAATAGTTTACAACCACCCGAAAGTGTCCATTTTATTATATAAATGAAAATATTGATATTTTATGTAATTGGGTTATATTTGTTTGTTGAAAAACCTGTCTTCCCCTATTGGCCGGGTTTAGATAGCTATAACTGTCATTAGATCAATGATTTAATCTGTTGATAACAAAATTTTGATCCCGGCAAATAGGGGATAATTGTCCGGAATGGCCCATTTTGTGATGTAAATGAAAATATCGATATTTCATGTAATTGAGCTTTATTTATTTGTTGAAAAACCTGCCTTCCATTATTGGGCGAGTTTACATAGCTATAAATGTCCTTAGATACATGATTTTTGTTGATAAGGAAGGTTTGATCCCGGCAAATAGTTTACAACCACCCGAAAGGGTCCATTTTATGATATAAATGAAAATATTAATATTTTATGTAAATGAGTTATATGTGTTTGTATTAAAATCTGTATTTCCCTATTGGCCGGGTTTAAACAGCTATAACTGTCATTAGATCAATGATTTCTGTTGATAACAAAATTTTAATCCCGGCAAATAGGGGATAACTGTCCGAGATGGCCCATTTTGTGATATAAATGAAAATATCGATATTTTATGTAATTGAGTTATATATGTTTGTAGAAAAACCTTTCTTCCCCTATTGGCAGGGTTTACATGGCTATAACTGTCATTACATAAATGATTTATGTTGATAACGAAGTTTTGAGCAAGAGAAATAGGGGATAACTGTCCGAGAAGGCCCATTTTGTGATATGAATGAAAATATCGATATTTCATGTAATTGAGTTATATATGTTTGTAGAAAAACCTTTCTTCCCCTATTGGCAGGGTTTAGATAGCTATCACTGTTATTAGATAAATGGTTCCTGTTGACAACGAAGGTTTGGACCCGTCCAATAAGGGATAGCTGCCCGAAATTGCCCATTTTGTGATATAAATGAAAATATCGATAATTTATGTTATTGAGTTATATTTGTTTGTTGAAAAACCTGTCTTCCCCCATTGGCCGAGTTTACATAGCTATAATTGTCCTTAGATAAATGATTTGTGTTGATAACAAAATTTTGATCCCGGCAAATAGGGGATAACTGTCCGAGATGGCCCATTTTGTGATATAAATGAAAATATCGATATTTTATGTTATTGAGTTTGTTGTTGTTGAAAAACCTATCTTCGCCTATATGCCGGGTTTATATAGCTATAATTGTCCTTAGATATAAATGAAAGTATTGATATTTTATGTAATTGGGTTATATTTGTTTGTTGAAAAACCTGTCTTCCCCTATTGGCCGGGTTTAGATAGCTATAACTGTCATTAGATCAATGATTTAATCTGTTGATAACAAAATTTTGATAACGGTAAATAGGGGATAACTGTCCGAGATGGCCTATTTAGTGATATAAATGAAAATATCGACATTTTATGTAATTGAGCTTTATTTGTTTGTTGAAAAACTTGTCTTCCCCTATTGACCGAGTTTACATGGCTATAATTGTCCTTAGATAAATGATTTCTGTTGATAACTAAGGTTTGATCCCGGCAAATAGTTAAAAAACACCCGAAAGGGTCCATTTTATGATATAAATGAAAATATTGGTATTTTATGTGATTGAGTTATATGTGTTTGTATAAAAATCTGTATTCCCCTATTGGCCGGGTTTAGATAGCTATAACTGTCATCTGATGAATGATTTCTGTTGATAACAAGATTTTTATCCCGCCAAATAGTTAAAAAACACCCGAAAGGGTCCATTTTATGATGTAATGAAAATATTGATATTTTATGTAATTGAGTTATATGTGTTTGTAAAAAAACCTTTGTTACCCTATTGGTCGGGTTTAGATAGCTATAACTGTCATTACATAAATGATTTATGTTGATAACGAAGTTTTGAGCGAGAGAAATAGGGGATAACTGTCCGAGAAGGCCCATTTTGTGATATGAATGAAAATATCGATATTTCATGTAATTGAGTTATATATGTTTGTAGAAAAACCTTTCTTCCCCTATTGGCAGGGTTTAGATAGCTATCACTGTTATTAGATAAATGGTTCCTGTTGACAACGAAGGTTTGGACCCGTCCAATAAGGGATAGCTGCCCGAAATTGCCCATTTTGTGATATAAATGAAAATATCGATAATTTATGTTATTGAGTTATATTTGTTTGTTGAAAAACCTGTCTTCCCCCATTGGCCGAGTTTACATAGCTATAATTGTCCTTAGATAAATGATTTGTGTTGATAACAAAATTTTGATCCCGGCAAATAGGGGATAACTGTCCGAGATGGCCCATTTTGTGATATAAATGAAAATATCGATATTTTATGTTATTGAGTTTGTTGAAAAACCTATCTTCGCCTATATGCCGGGTTTATATAGCTATAATTGTCCTTAGATAAAAGATTTCTGTTTGCAATAAAAATTTGAGCCCGGCAAAAAGGGGATAACTGTCCGAGAGGCCCCATTTTGTGATGTAAATGAAAATATCGATATTTTATGTAATTGAGCTTTATTTGTTTGTTGAAAAACCTGTCTTCCCCTATTGACCGAGTTTACATGGCTATAATTGTCCTTAGATAAATGATTTCTGTTGATAACTAAGGTTTGATCCCGGCAAATAGTTAAAAACCACCCGAAAGGGTCCATTTTATGATATAAATGAAAATATTGATATTTTATGTGATTGAGTTATATGTGTTTGTATAAAAATCTGTATTCCCCTATTGGCCGGGTTTAGATAGCTATAACTGTCATCTGATGAATGATTTCTGTTGATAACAAGATTTTTATCCCGCCAAATAGGGGATAACTGTCCTTGAGGGCCCATTTTGTGATGTAAATGAACATATCGATATTTTATGTAATTGAGCTTTATTTGTTTGTCAAAAAACCTGTCTTCCCCAATTCGGCGAGTTTACATAGCTACAATTGTCCTTAGATAAATGATTTCTGTTGATAAGGAAGGTTTGATCCCGGCAAATAGTTTACAATTACCCGAAAGGGTCCATTTTATGATATAAATGAAAATATTGATATTTTATGTAATTGAGTTATATGTGTTTGTATAAAAATCTGTATTTCCCTATTGGCCGGGTTTAGATAGCTCTAACTGTCCTTAGAAAAATGATTTCTGTTGATAACAAAATTTTTATCCCGGCAAATAGGAGATAACTGTCCGAAATGGCTCATTTTGGGATATAAATGAAAATATCGAAATTTTATGTAATTGAGTTATATATGTTTGTTGAAAAACCTCTCTTCCGCTATTTGCGGGGTTTATATATGTATAACAGTCTTAAGACAAATGATATCTGTTGACAGAGAATTTTTGAGCCTCGCCAATAGGGGATAACTGTCCGAAAGGGCCCATTTTGTGAGATGAATGAAAATATCGATATTTTATGTAATTGAGTTATATGTATTTGTAGAAAAATTTGTATTCCCCTATTGGCCGGGTTTAGATAGCTATAATTGTCATTAGATAAATGATTTCTGTTGATAACGAAATTTTGATCCCGGCAAATAGTTTACAACCACCCGAAAGTGTCCATTTTATTATATAAATGAAAATATTGATATTTTATGTAATTGGGTTATATTTGTTTGTTGAAAAACCTGTCTTCCCCTATTGGCCGGGTTTAGATAGCTATAACTGTCATTAGATCAATGATTTAATCTGTTGATAACAAAATTTTGATCCCGGCAAATAGGGGATAATTGTCCGAAATGGCCCAATTTGTGATGTAAATGAAAATATCGATATTTCATGTAATTGAGCTTTATTTATTTGTTGAAAAACCTGCCTTCCATTATTGGGCGAGTTTACATAGCTATAAATGTCCTTAGATACATGATTTTTGTTGATAAGGAAGGTTTGATCCCGGCAAATAGTTTACAACCACCCGAAAGGGTCCATTTTATGATATAAATGAAAATATTAACATTTTATGTAATTGAGTTATATGTGTTTGTATTAAAATCTGTATTTCCCTATTGGTCGAGTTTAAACAGCTATAACTGTCATTAGATCAATGATTTCTGTTGATAACAAAATTTTAATCCCGGCAAATAGGGGATAACTGTCCGAGATGGCCCATTTAGTGATATAAATGAAAATATCGACATTTTATGTAATTGAGCTTTATTTGTTTGTTGATTGACCGAGTTTACATGGCTATAATTGTCCTTAGATAAATGATTTCTGTTGATAACTAAGGTTTGATCCCGGCAAATAGTTAAAAAACACCCGAAAGGGTCCATTTTATGATATAAATGAAAATATTGGTATTTTATGTGATTGAGTTATATGTGTTTGTATAAAAATCTGTATTCCCCTATTGGCCGGGTTTAGATAGCTATAACTGTCATCTGATGAATGATTTCTGTTGATAACAAGATTTTTATCCCGCCAAATAGTTAAAAAACACCCGAAAGGGTCCATTTTATGATGTAATGAAAATATTGATATTCTATGTAATTGAGTTATATGTGTTTGTAAAAAAACCTTTGTTACCCTATTGGTCGGGTTTAGATAGCTATAACTGTCATTACATAAATGATTTATGTTGATAACGAAGTTTTGAGCAAGAGAAATAGGGGATAACTGTCCGAGAAGGCCCATTTTGTGATATGAATGAAAATATCGATATTTCATGTAATTGAGTTATATATGTTTGTAGAAAAACCTTTCTTCCCCTATTGGCAGGGTTTAAATAGCTATCACTGTTATTAGATAAATGGTTCCTGTTGACAACGAAGGTTTAGACCCGTCCAATAAGGGATAGCTGCCCGAAATTGCCCATTTTGTGATATAAATGAAAATATCGATAATTTATGTTATTGAGTTATATTTGTTTGTTGAAAAACCTGTCTTCCCCCATTGGCCGAGTTTACATAGCTATAATTGTCCTTAGATAAATGATTTGTGTTGATAACAAAATTTTGATCCCGGCAAATAGGGGATAACTGTCCGAGATGGCCCATTTTGTGATATAAATGAAAATATCGATATTTTATGTTATTGAGTTTGTTGAAAAACCTATCTTCGCCTATATGCCGGGTTTATATAGCTATAATTGTCCTTAGATAAAAGATTTCTGTTTGCAATAAAAATTTGAGCCCGGCAAAAAGGGGATAACTGTCCGAGAGGCCCCATTTTGTGATATAAATGAAAATATCGATATTTTATGTAATTGAGCTTTATTTGTTTGTTGAAAAACCTGTCTTCCCCTATTGACCGAGTTTAGATGGCTATAACTGTCCTTAGATAAATGATTTCTGTTGATAACTAAGGTTTGATCCCGGCAAATAGTTAAAAAACACCCGAAAGGGTCCATTTTATGATATAAATGAAAATATTGGTATTTTATGTGATTGAGTTATATGTGTTTGTATAAAAATCTGTATTCCCCTATTGGCCGGGTTTAGATAGCTATAACTGTCATCTGATGAATGATTTCTGTTGATAACAAGATTTTTATCCCGCCAAATAGGGGATAACTGTCCTTGAGGGCCCATTTTGTGATGTAAATGAACATATCGATATTTTATGTAATTGAGCTTTATTTGTTTGTCAAAAAACCTGTCTTCCCCAATTCGGCGAGTTTACATAGCTACAATTGTCCTTAGATAAATGATTTCTGTTGATAAGGAAGGTTTGATCCCGGCAAATAGTTTACAATTACCCGAAAGGGTCCATTTTATGATATAAATGAAAATATTGATATTTTATGTAATTGAGTTATATGTGTTTGTATAAAAATCTGTATTTCCCTATTGGCCGGGTTTAGATAGCTCTAACTGTCCTTAGAAAAATGATTTCTGTTGATAACAAAATTTTTATCCCGGCAAATAGGAGATAACTGTCCGAAATGGCTCATTTTGGGATATAAATGAAAATATCGAAATTTTATGTAATTGAGTTATATATGTTTGTTGAAAAACCTCTCTTCCGCTATTTGCGGGGTTTATATATGTATAACAGTCTTAAGACAAATGATATCTGTTGACAGAGAATTTTTGAGCCTCGCCAATAAGGGATAACTGTCCGAAGGGGCCCATTTTGTGAGATGAATGAAAATATCGATATTTTATGTAATTGAGTTATATGTATTTGTAGAAAAATTTGTATTCCCCTATTGGCCGGGTTTAGATAGCTATAATTGTCATTAGATAAATGATTTCTGTTGATAACGAAATTTTGATCCCGGCAAATAGTTTACAACCACCCGAAAGTGTCCATTTTATTATATAAATGAAAATATTGATATTTTATGTAATTGGGTTATATTTGTTTGTTGAAAAACCTGTCTTCCCCTATTGGCCGGGTTTAGATAGCTATAACTGTCATTAGATCAATGATTTAATCTGTTGATAACAAAATTTTGATCCCGGCAAATAGGGGATAATTGTCCGAAATGGCCCATTTTGTGATGTAAATGAAAATATCGATATTTCATGTAATTGAGCTTTATTTATTTGTTGAAAAACCTGCCTTCCATTATTGGGCGAGTTTACATAGCTATAAATGTCCTTAGATACATGATTTTTGTTGATAAGGAAGGTTTGATCCCGGCAAATAGTTTACAACCACCCGAAAGGGTCCATTTTATGATATAAATGAAAATATTAACATTTTATGTAATTGAGTTATATGTGTTTGTATTAAAATCTGTATTTCCCTATTGGCCGGGTTTAAACAGCTATAACTGTCATTAGATCAATGATTTCTGTTGATAACAAAATTTTAATCCCGGCAAATAGGGGATAACTGTCCGAGATGGCCCATTTAGTGATATAAATGAAAATATCGACATTTTATGTAATTGAGCTTTATTTGTTTGTTGAAAAACCTGTCTTCCCCTATTGACCGAGTTTACATGGCTATAATTGTCCTTAGATAAATGATTTCTGTTGATAACTAAGGTTTGATCCCGGCAAATAGTTAAAAAACACCCGAAAGGGTCCATTTTATGATATAAATGAAAATATTGGTATTTTATGTGATTGAGTTATATGTGTTTGTATAAAAATCTGTATTCCCCTATTGGCCGGGTTTAGATAGCTATAACTGTCATCTGATGAATGATTTCTGTTGATAACAAGATTTTTATCCCGCCAAATAGTTAAAAAACACCCGAAAGGGTCCATTTTATGATGTAATGAAAATATTGATATTTTATGTAATTGAGTTATATGTGTTTGTAAAAAAACCTTTGTTACCCTATTGGTCGGGTTTAGATAGCTATAACTGTCATTACATAAATGATTTATGTTGATAACGAAGTTTTGAGCAAGAGAAATAGGGGATAACTGTCCGAGAAGGCCCATTTTGTGATATGAATGAAAATATCGATATTTCATGTAATTGAGTTATATATGTTTGTAGAAAAACCTTTCTTCCCCTATTGGCAGGGTTTAGATAGCTATCACTGTTATTAGATAAATGGTTCCTGTTGACAACGAAGGTTTGGACCCGTCCAATAAGGGATAGCTGCCCGAAATTGCCCATTTTGTGATATAAATGAAAATATCGATAATTTATGTTATTGAGTTATATTTGTTTGTTGAAAAACCTGTCTTCCCCCATTGGCCGAGTTTACATAGCTATAATTGTCCTTAGATAAATGATTTGTGTTGATAACAAAATTTTGATCCCGGCAAATAGGGGATAACTGTCCGAGATGGCCCATTTTGTGATATAAATGAAAATATCGATATTTTATGTTATTGAGTTTGTTGAAAAACCTATCTTCGCCTATATGCCGGGTTTATATAGCTATAATTGTCCTTAGATAAAAGATTTCTGTTTGCAATAAAAATTTGAGCCCGGCAAAAAGGGGATAACTGTCCGAGAGGCCCCATTTTGTGATGTAAATGAAAATATCGATATTTTATGTAATTGAGCTTTATTTGTTTGTTGAAAAACCTGTCTTCCCCTATTGACCGAGTTTACATGGCTATAATTGTCCTTAGATAAATGATTTCTGTTGATAACTAAGGTTTGATCCCGGCAAATAGTTAAAAACCACCCGAAAGGGTCCATTTTATGATATAAATGAAAATATTGATATTTTATGTGATTGAGTTATATGTGTTTGTATAAAAATCTGTATTCCCCTATTGGCCGGGTTTAGATAGCTATAACTGTCATCTGATGAATGATTTCTGTTGATAACAAGATTTTTATCCCGCCAAATAGGGGATAACTGTCCTTGAGGGCCCATTTTGTGATGTAAATGAACATATCGATATTTTATGTAATTGAGCTTTATTTGTTTGTCAAAAAACCTGTCTTCCCCAATTCGGCGAGTTTACATAGCTACAATTGTCCTTAGATAAATGATTTCTGTTGATAAGGAAGGTTTGATCCCGGCAAATAGTTTACAATTACCCGAAAGGGTCCATTTTATGATATAAATGAAAATATTGATATTTTATGTAATTGAGTTATATGTGTTTGTATAAAAATCTGTATTTCCCTATTGGCCGGGTTTAGATAGCTCTAACTGTCCTTAGAAAAATGATTTCTGTTGATAACAAAATTTTTATCCCGGCAAATAGGAGATAACTGTCCGAAATGGCTCATTTTGGGATATAAATGAAAATATCGAAATTTTATGTAATTGAGTTATATATGTTTGTTGAAAAACCTCTCTTCCGCTATTTGCGGGGTTTATATATGTATAACAGTCTTAAGACAAATGATATCTGTTGACAGAGAATTTTTGAGCCTCGCCAATAGGGGATAACTGTCCGAAAGGGCCCATTTTGTGAGATGAATGAAAATATCGATATTTTATGTAATTGAGTTATATGTATTTGTAGAAAAATTTGTATTCCCCTATTGGCCGGGTTTAGATAGCTATAATTGTCATTAGATAAATGATTTCTGTTGATAACGAAATTTTGATCCCGGCAAATAGTTTACAACCACCCGAAAGTGTCCATTTTATTATATAAATGAAAATATTGATATTTTATGTAATTGGGTTATATTTGTTTGTTGAAAAACCTGTCTTCCCCTATTGGCCGGGTTTAGATAGCTATAACTGTCATTAGATCAATGATTTAATCTGTTGATAACAAAATTTTGATCCCGGCAAATAGGGGATAATTGTCCGAAATGGCCCATTTTGTGATGTAAATGAAAATATCGATATTTCATGTAATTGAGCTTTATTTATTTGTTGAAAAACCTGCCTTCCATTATTGGGCGAGTTTACATAGCTATAAATGTCCTTAGATACATGATTTTTGTTGATAAGGAAGGTTTGATCCCGGCAAATAGTTTACAACCACCCGAAAGGGTCCATTTTATGATATAAATGAAAATATTAACATTTTATGTAATTGAGTTATATGTGTTTGTATTAAAATCTGTATTTCCCTATTGGCCGGGTTTAAACAGCTATAACTGTCATTAGATCAATGATTTCTGTTGATAACAAAATTTTAATCCCGGCAAATAGGGGATAACTGTCCGAGATGGCCCATTTAGTGATATAAATGAAAATATCGACATTTTATGTAATTGAGCTTTATTTGTTTGTTGAAAAACCTGTCTTCCCCTATTGACCGAGTTTACATGGCTATAATTGTCCTTAGATAAATGATTTCTGTTGATAACTAAGGTTTGATCCCGGCAAATAGTTAAAAAACACCCGAAAGGGTCCATTTTATGATATAAATGAAAATATTGGTATTTTATGTGATTGAGTTATATGTGTTTGTATAAAAATCTGTATTCCCCTATTGGCCGGGTTTAGATAGCTATAACTGTCATCTGATGAATGATTTCTGTTGATAACAAGATTTTTATCCCGCCAAATAGTTAAAAAACACCCGAAAGGGTCCATTTTATGATGTAATGAAAATATTGATATTTTATGTAATTGAGTTATATGTGTTTGTAAAAAAACCTTTGTTACCCTATTGGTCGGGTTTAGATAGCTATAACTGTCATTACATAAATGATTTATGTTGATAACGAAGTTTTGAGCAAGAGAAATAGGGGATAACTGTCCGAGAAGGCCCATTTTGTGATATGAATGAAAATATCGATATTTCATGTAATTGAGTTATATATGTTTGTAGAAAAACCTTTCTTCCCCTATTGGCAGGGTTTAGATAGCTATCACTGTTATTAGATAAATGGTTCCTGTTGACAACGAAGGTTTGGACCCGTCCAATAAGGGATAGCTGCCCGAAATTGCCCATTTTGTGATATAAATGAAAATATCGATAATTTATGTTATTGAGTTATATTTGTTTGTTGAAAAACCTGTCTTCCCCCATTGGCCGAGTTTACATAGCTATAATTGTCCTTAGATAAATGATTTGTGTTGATAACAAAATTTTGATCCCGGCAAATAGGGGATAACTGTCCGAGATGGCCCATTTTGTGATATAAATGAAAATATCGATATTTTATGTTATTGAGTTTGTTGAAAAACCTATCTTCGCCTATATGCCGGGTTTATATAGCTATAATTGTCCTTAGATAAAAGATTTCTGTTTGCAATAAAAATTTGAGCCCGGCAAAAAGGGGATAACTGTCCGAGAGGCCCCATTTTGTGATGTAAATGAAAATATCGATATTTTATGTAATTGAGCTTTATTTGTTTGTTGAAAAACCTGTCTTCCCCTATTGACCGAGTTTACATGGCTATAATTGTCCTTAGATAAATGATTTCTGTTGATAACTAAGGTTTGATCCCGGCAAATAGTTAAAAACCACCCGAAAGGGTCCATTTTATGATATAAATGAAAATATTGATATTTTATGTGATTGAGTTATATGTGTTTGTATAAAAATCTGTATTCCCCTATTGGCCGGGTTTAGATAGCTATAACTGTCATCTGATGAATGATTTCTGTTGATAACAAGATTTTTATCCCGCCAAATAGGGGATAACTGTCCTTGAGGGCCCATTTTGTGATGTAAATGAACATATCGATATTTTATGTAATTGAGCTTTATTTGTTTGTCAAAAAACCTGTCTTCCCCAATTCGGCGAGTTTACATAGCTACAATTGTCCTTAGATAAATGATTTCTGTTGATAAGGAAGGTTTGATCCCGGCAAATAGTTTACAATTACCCGAAAGGGTCCATTTTATGATATAAATGAAAATATTGATATTTTATGTAATTGAGTTATATGTGTTTGTATAAAAATCTGTATTTCCCTATTGGCCGGGTTTAGATAGCTCTAACTGTCCTTAGAAAAATGATTTCTGTTGATAACAAAATTTTTATCCCGGCAAATAGGAGATAACTGTCCGAAATGGCTCATTTTGGGATATAAATGAAAATATCGAAATTTTATGTAATTGAGTTATATATGTTTGTTGAAAAACCTCTCTTCCGCTATTTGCGGGGTTTATATATGTATAACAGTCTTAAGACAAATGATATCTGTTGACAGAGAATTTTTGAGCCTCGCCAATAGGGGATAACTGTCCGAAAGGGCCCATTTTGTGAGATGAATGAAAATATCGATATTTTATGTAATTGAGTTATATGTATTTGTAGAAAAATTTGTATTCCCCTATTGGCCGGGTTTAGATAGCTATAATTGTCATTAGATAAATGATTTCTGTTGATAACGAAATTTTGATCCCGGCAAATAGTTTACAACCACCCGAAAGTGTCCATTTTATTATATAAATGAAAATATTGATATTTTATGTAATTGGGTTATATTTGTTTGTTGAAAAACCTGTCTTCCCCTATTGGCCGGGTTTAGATAGCTATAACTGTCATTAGATCAATGATTTAATCTGTTGATAACAAAATTTTGATCCCGGCAAATAGGGGATAATTGTCCGAAATGGCCCATTTTGTGATGTAAATGAAAATATCGATATTTCATGTAATTGAGCTTTATTTATTTGTTGAAAAACCTGCCTTCCATTATTGGGCGAGTTTACATAGCTATAAATGTCCTTAGATACATGATTTTTGTTGATAAGGAAGGTTTGATCCCGGCAAATAGTTTACAACCACCCGAAAGGGTCCATTTTATGATATAAATGAAAATATTAACATTTTATGTAATTGAGTTATATGTGTTTGTATTAAAATCTGTATTTCCCTATTGGCCGGGTTTAAACAGCTATAACTGTCATTAGATCAATGATTTAATCTGTTGATAACAAAATTTTGATCCCGGCAAA
The DNA here is from genome assembly GCF_040938485.1 of Diadema antillarum. Taxonomy (NCBI): domain Eukaryota; kingdom Metazoa; phylum Echinodermata; class Echinoidea; order Diadematoida; family Diadematidae; genus Diadema; species Diadema antillarum. The sequence continues at coordinate 78,648 of NW_027272917.1, read as the reverse complement.
TAGGGGATAATTGTCCGGAATGGCCCATTTTGTGATGTAAATGAAAATATCGATATTTCATGTAATTGAGCTTTATTTATTTGTTGAAAAACCTGCGTTCCATTATTGGGCGAGTTTACATAGCTATAAATGTCCTTAGATACATGATTTTTGTTGATAAGGAAGGTTTGATCCCGGCAAATAGTTTACAACCACCCGAAAGGGTCCATTTTATGATATAAATGAAAATATTGATATTTTATGTAATTGGGTTATATTTGTTTGTTGAAAAACCTGTCTTCCCCTATTGGCCGGGTTTAGATAGCTATAACTGTCATTAGATCAATGATTTCTGTTGATAACGAAATTTTGATCCCGGCAAATAGTTTACAACCACCCGAAAGTGTCCATTTTATTATATAAATGAAAATATTGATATTTTATGTAATTGGGTTATATTTGTTTGTTGAAAAACCTGTCCTGTTGATAACAAAATTTTAATCCCGGCAAATAGGGGATAACTGTCCGAGATGGCCCATTTAGTGATATAAATGAAAATATCGACATTTTATGTAATTGAGCTTTATTTGTTTGTTGAAAAACCTGTCTTCCCCTATTGACCGAGTTTACATGGCTATAATTGTCCTTAGATAAATGATTTCTGTTGATAACTAAGGTTTGATCCCGGCAAATAGTTAAAAAACACCCGAAAGGGTCCATTTTATGATATAAATGAAAATATTGGTATTTTATGTGATTGAGTTATATGTGTTTGTATAAAAATCTGTATTCCCCTATTGGCCGGGTTTAGATAGCTATAACTGTCATCTGATGAATGATTTCTGTTGATAACAAGATTTTTATCCCGCCAAATAGTTAAAAAACACCCGAAAGGGTCCATTTTATGATGTAATGAAAATATTGATATTTTATGTAATTGAGTTATATGTGTTTGTAAAAAAACCTTTGTTACCCTATTGGTCGGGTTTAGATAGCTATAACTGTCATTACATAAATGATTTATGTTGATAACGAAGTTTTGAGCAAGAGAAATAGGGGATAACTGTCCGAGAAGGCCCATTTTGTGATATGAATGAAAATATCGATATTTCATGTAATTGAGTTATATATGTTTGTAGAAAAACCTTTCTTCCCCTATTGGCAGGGTTTAGATAGCTATCACTGTTATTAGATAAATGGTTCCTGTTGACAACGAAGGTTTGGACCCGTCCAATAAGGGATAGCTGCCCGAAATTGCCCATTTTGTGATATAAATGAAAATATCGATAATTTATGTTATTGAGTTATATTTGTTTGTTGAAAAACCTGTCTTCCCCCATTGGCCGAGTTTACATAGCTATAATTGTCCTTAGATAAATGATTTGTGTTGATAACAAAATTTTGATCCCGGCAAATAGGGGATAACTGTCCGAGATGGCCCATTTTGTGATATAAATGAAAATATCGATATTTTATGTTATTGAGTTTGTTGAAAAACCTATCTTCGCCTATATGCCGGGTTTATATAGCTATAATTGTCCTTAGATAAAAGATTTCTGTTTGCAATAAAAATTTGAGCCCGGCAAAAAGGGGATAACTGTCCGAGAGGCCCCATTTTGTGATGTAAATGAAAATATCGATATTTTATGTAATTGAGCTTTATTTGTTTGTTGAAAAACCTGTCTTTCCCTATTGACCGAGTTTACATGGCTATAATTGTCCTTAGATAAATGATTTCTGTTGATAACTAAGGTTTGATCCCGGCAAATAGTTAAAAACCACCCGAAAGGGTCCATTTTATGATATAAATGAAAATATTGATATTTTATGTGATTGAGTTATATGTGTTTGTATAAAAATCTGTATTCCCCTATTGGCCGGGTTTAGATAGCTATAACTGTCATCTGATGAATGATTTCTGTTGATAACAAGATTTTTATCCCGCCAAATAGGGGATAACTGTCCTTGAGGGCCCATTTTGTGATGTAAATGAACATATCGATATTTTATGTAATTGAGCTTTATTTGTTTGTCAAAAAACCTGTCTTCCCCAATTCGGCGAGTTTACATAGCTACAATTGTCCTTAGATAAATGATTTCTGTTGATAAGGAAGGTTTGATCCCGGCAAATAGTTTACAATTACCCGAAAGGGTCCATTTTATGATATAAATGAAAATATTGATATTTTATGTAATTGAGTTATATGTGTTTGTATAAAAATCTGTATTTCCCTATTGGCCGGGTTTAGATAGCTCTAACTGTCCTTAGAAAAATGATTTCTGTTGATAACAAAATTTTTATCCCGGCAAATAGGAGATAACTGTCCGAAATGGCTCATTTTGGGATATAAATGAAAATATCGAAATTTTATGTAATTGAGTTATATATGTTTGTTGAAAAACCTCTCTTCCGCTATTTGCGGGGTTTATATATGTATAACAGTCTTAAGACAAATGATATCTGTTGACAGAGAATTTTTGAGCCTCGCCAATAAGGGATAACTGTCCGAAAGGGCCCATTTTGTGAGATGAATGAAAATATCGATATTTTATGTAATTGAGTTATATGTATTTGTAGAAAAATTTGTATTCCCCTATTGGCCGGGTTTAGATAGCTATAATTGTCATTAGATAAATGATTTCTGTTGATAACGAAATTTTGATCCCGGCAAATAGTTTACAACCACCCGAAAGTGTCCATTTTATTATATAAATGAAAATATTGATATTTTATGTAATTGGGTTATATTTGTTTGTTGAAAAACCTGTCTTCCCCTATTGGCCGGGTTTAGATAGCTATAACTGTCATTAGATCAATGATTTAATCTGTTGATAACAAAATTTTGATCCCGGCAAATAGGGGATAATTGTCCGAAATGGCCCATTTTGTGATGTAAATGAAAATATCGATATTTCATGTAATTGAGCTTTATTTATTTGTTGAAAAACCTGCCTTCCATTATTGACCGAGTTTACATAGCTATAATTGTCCTTAGATAAATGATTTTTGTTGATAACTAAGGTTTGATCCCGGCAAATAGTTTAAAAAACACCCGAAAGGGTCCATTTTATGATATAAATGAAAATATTGGTATTTTATGTGATTGAGTTATATGTGTTTGTATAAAAATCTGTATTCCCCTATTGGCCGGGTTTAGATAGCTATAACTGTCATCTGATGAATGATTTCTGTTGATAACAAGATTTTTATCCCGCCAAATAGTTAAAAAACACCCGAAAGGGTCCATTTTATGATGTAATGAAAATATTGATATTCTATGTAATTGAGTTATATGTGTTTGTAAAAAAACCTTTGTTACCCTATTGGTCGGGTTTAGATAGCTATAACTGTCATTACATAAATGATTTATGTTGATAACGAAGTTTTGAGCAAGAGAAATAGGGGATAACTGTCCGAGAAGGCCCATTTTGTGATATGAATGAAAATATCGATATTTCATGTAATTGAGTTATATATGTTTGTAGAAAAACCTTTCTTCCCCTATTGGCAGGGTTTAGATAGCTATCACTGTTATTAGATAAATGGTTCCTGTTGACAACGAAGGTTTAGACCCGTCCAATAAGGGATAGCTGCCCGAAATTGCCCATTTTGTGATATAAATGAAAATATCGATAATTTATGTTATTGAGTTATATTTGTTTGTTGAAAAACCTGTCTTCCCCCATTGGCCGAGTTTACATAGCTATAATTGTCCTTAGATAAATGATTTGTGTTGATAACAAAATTTTGATCCCGGCAAATAGGGGATAACTGTCCGAGATGGCCCATTTTGTGATATAAATGAAAATATCGATATTTTATGTTATTGAGTTTGTTGAAAAACCTATCTTCGCCTATATGCCGGGTTTATATAGCTATAATTGTCCTTAGATAAAAGATTTCTGTTTGCAATAAAAATTTGAGCCCGGCAAAAAGGGGATAACTGTCCGAGAGGCCCCATTTTGTGATGTAAATGAAAATATCGATATTTTATGTAATTGAGCTTTATTTGTTTGTTGAAAAACCTGTCTTCCCCTATTGACCGAGTTTACATGGCTATAATTGTCCTTAGATAAATGATTTCTGTTGATAACTAAGGTTTGATCCCGGCAAATAGTTAAAAACCACCCGAAAGGGTCCATTTTATGATATAAATGAAAATATTGATATTTTATGTGATTGAGTTATATGTGTTTGTATAAAAATCTGTATTCCCCTATTGGCCGGGTTTAGATAGCTATAACTGTCATCTGATGAATGATTTCTGTTGATAACAAGATTTTTATCCCGCCAAATAGGGGATAACTGTCCTTGAGGGCCCATTTTGTGATGTAAATGAAAATATCGATATTTTATGTAATTGAGCTTTATTTGTTTGTCAAAAAACCTGTCTTCCCCAATTGGGCGAGTTTACATAGCTATAATTGTCCTTAGATAAATGATTTCTGTTGATAAGGAAGGTTTGATCCCGGCAAATAGTTTACAATTACCCGAAAGGGTCCATTTTATGATATAAATGAAAATATTGATATTTTATGTAATTGAGTTATATGTGTTTGTATAAAAATCTGTATTTCCCTATTGGCCGGGTTTAGATAGCTATAACTGTCCTTAGAAAAATGATTTCTGTTGATAACAAAATTTTTATCCCGGCAAATAGGAGATAACTGTCCGAAATGGCTCATTTTGGGATATAAATGAAAATATCGAAATTTTATGTAATTGAGTTATATATGTTTGTTGAAAAACCTCTCTTCCGCTATTTGCGGGGTTTATATATGTATAACAGTCTTAAGACAAATGATATCTGTTGACAGAGAATTTTTGAGCCTCGCCAATAGGGGATAACTGTCCGAAAGGGCCCATTTTGTGAGATGAATGAAAATATCGATATTTTATGTAATTGAGTTATATGTATTTGTAGAAAAATTTGTATTCCCCTATTGGCCGGGTTTAGATAGCTATAATTGTCATTAGATAAATGATTTCTGTTGATAACGAAATTTTGATCCCGGCAAATAGTTTACAACCACCCGAAAGTGTCCATTTTATTATATAAATGAAAATATTGATATTTTATGTAATTGGGTTATATTTGTTTGTTGAAAAACCTGTCTTCCCCTATTGGCCGGGTTTAGATAGCTATAACTGTCATTAGATCAATGATTTAATCTGTTGATAACAAAATTTTGATCCCGGCAAATAGGGGATAATTGTCCGAAATGGCCCATTTTGTGATGTAAATGAAAATATCGATATTTCATGTAATTGAGCTTTATTTATTTGTTGAAAAACCTGCCTTCCATTATTGGGCGAGTTTACATAGCTATAAATGTCCTTAGATACATGATTTTTGTTGATAAGGAAGGTTTGATCCCGGCAAATAGTTTACAACCACCCGAAAGGGTCCATTTTATGATATAAATGAAAATATTAATATTTTATGTAATTGAGTTATATGTGTTTGTATTAAAATCTGTATTTCCCTATTGGCCGGGTTTAAACAGCTATAACTGTCATAAGATCAATGATTTCTGTTGATAACAAAATTTTAATCCCGGCAAATAGGGGATAACTGTCCGAGATGGCCCATTTTGTGATATAAATGAAAATATCGATATTTTATGTAATTGAGTTATATATGTTTGTAGAAAAACCTTTGTTACCCTATTGGCAGGGTTTAGATAGCTATAACTGTCATTACATAAATGATTTATGTTGATAACGAAGTTTTGAGCAAGAGAAATAGGGGATAACTGTCCGAGAAGGCCCATTTTGTGATATGAATGAAAATATCGATATTTCATGTAATTGAGTTATATATGTTTGTAGAAAAACCTTTCTTCCCCTATTGGCAGGGTTTAGATAGCTATCACTCTTATTAGATAAATGGTTCCTGTTGACAACGAAGGTTTGGACCCGTCCAATAAGGGATAGCTGCCCGAAATTGCCCATTTTGTGATATAAATGAAAATATCGATAATTTATGTTATTGAGTTATATTTGTTTGTTGAAAAACCTGTCTTCCCCCATTGGCCGAGTTTACATAGCTATAATTGTCCTTAGATAAATGATTTGTGTTGATAACAAAATTTTGATCCCGGCAAATAGGGGATAACTGTCCGAGATGGCCCATTTTGTGATATAAATGAAAATATCGATATTTTATGTTATTGAGTTTGTTGAAAAACCTATCTTCGCCTATATGCCGGGTTTATATAGCTATAATTGTCCTTAGATATAAATGAAAGTATTGATATTTTATGTAATTGGGTTATATTTGTTTGTTGAAAAACCTGTCTTCCCCTATTGGCCGGGTTTAGATAGCTATAACTGTCATTAGATCAATGATTTAATCTGTTGATAACAAAATTTTGATCCCGGTAAATAGGGGATAACTGTCCGAGATGGGCCATTTAGTGATATAAATGAAAATATCGACATTTTATGTAATTGAGCTTTATTTGTTTGTTGAAAAACCTGTCTTCCCCTATTAACCGAGTTTACATGGCTATAATTGCCCTTAGATAAATGATTTCTGTTGATAACTAAGGTTTGATCCCGGCAAATAGTTAAAAAACACCCGAAAGGGTCCATTTTATGATATAAATGAAAATATTGGTATTTTATGTGATTGAGTTATATGTGTTTGTATAAAAATCTGTATTCCCCTATTGGCCGGGTTTAGATAGCTATAACTGTCATCTGATGAATGATTTCTGTTGATAACAAGATTTTTATCCCGCCAAATAGTTAAAAAACACCCGAAAGGGTCCATTTTATGATGTAATGAAAATATTGATATTTTATGTAATTGAGTTATATGTGTTTGTAAAAAAACCTTTGTTACCCTATTGGTCGGGTTTAGATAGCTATAACTGTCATTACATAAATGATTTATGTTGATAACGAAGTTTTGAGCAAGAGAAATAGGGGATAACTGTCCGAGAAGGCCCATTTTGTGATATGAATGAAAATATCGATATTTCATGTAATTGAGTTATATATGTTTGTAGAAAAACCTTTCTTCCCCTATTGGCAGGGTTTAAATAGCTATCACTGTTATTAGATAAATGGTTCCTGTTGACAACGAAGGTTTGGACCCGTCCAATAAGGGATAGCTGCCCGAAATTGCCCATTTTGTGATATAAATGAAAATATCGATAATTTATGTTATTGAGTTATATTTGTTTGTTGAAAAACCTGTCTTCCCCCATTGGCCGAGTTTACATAGCTATAATTGTCCTTAGATAAATGATTTGTGTTGATAACAAAATTTTGATCCCGGCAAATAGGGGATAACTGTCCGAGATGGCCCATTTTGTGATATAAATGAAAATATCGATATTTTATGTTATTGAGTTTGTTGAAAAACCTATCTTCGCCTATATGCCGGGTTTATATAGCTATAATTGTCCTTAGATAAAAGATTTCTGTTTGCAATAAAAATTTGAGACCGGCAAAAAGGGGATAATTGTCCGAGAGGCCCCATTTTGTGATGTAAATAAAAATATCGATATTTTATGTGATTGAGCTTTATTTGTTTGTTGAAAAACCTGTCTTCCCCTATTGACCGAGTTTACATGGCTATAATTGTCCTTAGATAAATGATTTCTGTTGATAACTAAGGTTTGATCCCGGCAAATAGTTAAAAACCACCCGAAAGGGTCCATTTTATGATATAAATGAAAATATTGATATTTTATGTGATTGAGTTATATGTGTTTGTATAAAAATCTGTATTCCCCTATTGGCCGGGTTTAGATAGCTATAACTGTCATCTGATGAATGATTTCTGTTGATAACAAGATTCTTATCCCGCCAAATAGGGGATATCTGTCCTTGAGGGCCCATTTTGTGATGTAAATGAAAATATCGATATTTTATGTAATTGAGCTTTATTTGTTTGTCAAAAAACCTGTCTTCCCCAATTGGGCGAGTTTACATAGCTATAATTGTCCTTAGATAAATGATTTCTGTTGATAAGGAAGGTTTGATCCCGGCAAATAGTTTACAATTACCCGAAAGGGTCCATTTTATGATATAAATGAAAATATTGATATTTTATGTAATTGAGTTATATGTGTTTGTATAAAAATCTGTATTTCCCTATTGGCCGGGTTTAGATAGCTCTAACTGTCCTTAGAAAAATGATTTCTGTTGATAACAAAATTTTTATCCCGGCAAATAGGAGATAACTGTCCGAAATGGCTCATTTTGGGATATAAATGAAAATATCGAAATTTTATGTAATTGAGTTATATATGTTTGTTGAAAAACCTCTCTTCCGCTATTTGCGGGGTTTATATATGTATAACAGTCTTAAGACAAATGATATCTGTTGACAGAGAATTTTTGAGCCTCGCCAATAGGGGATAACTGTCCGAAAGGGCCCATTTTGTGAGATGAATGAAAATATCGATATTTTATGTAATTGAGTTATATGTATTTGTAGAAAAATTTGTATTCCCCTATTGGCCGGGTTTAGATAGCTATAATTGTCATTAGATAAATGATTTCTGTTGATAACGAAATTTTGATCCCGGCAAATAGTTTACAACCACCCGAAAGTGTCCATTTTATTATATAAATGAAAATATTGATATTTTATGTAATTGGGTTATATTTGTTTGTTGAAAAACCTGTCTTCCCCTATTGGCCGGGTTTAGATAGCTATAACTGTCATTAGATCAATGATTTAATCTGTTGATAACAAAATTTTGATCCCGGCAAATAGGGGATAATTGTCCGAAATGGCCCATTTTGTGATGTAAATGAAAATATCGATATTTCATGTAATTGAGCTTTATTTATTTGTTGAAAAACCTGCCTTCCATTATTGGGCGAGTTTACATAGCTATAAATGTCCTTAGATACATGATTTTTGTTGATAAGGAAGGTTTGATCCCGGCAAATAGTTTACAACCACCCGAAAGGGTCCATTTTATGATATAAATGAAAATATTAACATTTTATGTAATTGAGTTATATGTGTTTGTATTAAAATCTGTATTTCCCTATTGGCCGGGTTTAAACAGCTATAACTGTCATTAGATCAATGATTTCTGTTGATAACAAAATTTTAATCCCGGCCAAATAGGGGATAACTGTCCGAGATGGCCCATTTAGTGATATAAATGAAAATATCGACATTTTATGTAATTGAGCTTTATTTGTTTGTTGAAAAACCTGTCTTCCCCTATTGACCGAGTTTACATGGCTATAATTGTCCTTAGATAAATGATTTCTGTTGATAACTAAGGTTTGATCCCCGCAAATAGTTAAAAAACACCCGAAAGGGTCCATTTTATGATATAAATGAAAATATTGGTATTTTATGTGATTGAGTTATATGTGTTTGTATAAAAATCTGTATTCCCCTATTGGCCGGGTTTAGATAGCTATAACTGTCATCTGATGAATGATTTCTGTTGATAACAAGATTTTTATCCCGCCAAATAGTTAAAAAACACCCGAAAGGGTCCATTTTATGATGTAATGAAAATATTGATATTTTATGTAATTGAGTTATATGTGTTTGTAAAAAAACCTTTGTTACCCTATTGGTCGGGTTTAGATAGCTATAACTGTCATTACATAAATGATTTATGTTGATAACGAAGTTTTGAGCAAGAGAAATAGGGGATAACTGTCCGAGAAGGCCCATTTTGTGATATGAATGAAAATATCGATATTTCATGTAATTGAGTTATATATGTTTGTAGAAAAACCTTTCTTCCCCTATTGGCAGGGTTTAGATAGCTATCACTGTTATTAGATAAATGGTTCCTGTTGACAACGAAGGTTTGGACCCGTCCAATAAGGAATAGCTGCCCGAAATTGCCCATTTTGTGATATAAATGAAAATATCGATAATTTATGTTATTGAGTTATATTTGTTTGTTGAAAAACCTGTCTTCCCCCATTGGCCGAGTTTACATAGCTATAATTGTCCTTAGATAAATGATTTGTGTTGATAACAAAATTTTGATCGCGGCAAATAGGGGATAACTGTCCGAGATGGCCCATTTTGTGATATAAATGAAAATATCGATATTTTATGTTATTGAGTTTGTTGAAAAACCTATCTTCGCCTATATGCCGGGTTTATATAGCTATAATTGTCCTTAGATATAAATGAAAGTATTGATATTTAATGTAATTGGGTTATATTTGTTTGTTGAAAAACCTGTCTTCCCCTATTGGCCGGGTTTAGATAGCTATAACTGTCATTAGATCAATGATTTAATCTGTTGATAACAAAATTTTGATCCCGGTAAATAGGGGATAACTGTCCGAGATGGGCCATTTAGTGATATAAATGAAAATATCGACATTTTATGTAATTGAGCTTTATTTGTTTGTTGAAAAACCTGTCTTCCCCTATTAACCGAGTTTACATGGCTATAATTGTCCTTAGATAAATGATTTCTGTTGATAACTAAGGTTTGATCCCGGCAAATAGTTAAAAAACACCCGAAAGGGTCCATTTTATGATATAAATGAAAATATTGGTATTTTATGTGATTGAGTTATATGTGTTTGTATAAAAATCTGTATTCCCCTATTGGCCGGGTTTAGATAGCTATAACTGTCATCTGATGAATGATTTCTGTTGATAACAAGATTTTTATCCCGCCAAATAGTTAAAAAACACCCGAAAGGGTCCATTTTATGATGTAATGAAAATATTGATATTTTATGTAATTGAGTTATATGTGTTTGTAAAAAAACCTTTGTTACCCTATTGGTCGGGTTTAGATAGCTATAACTGTCATTACATAAATGATTTATGTTGATAACGAAGTTTTGAGCAAGAGAAATAGGGGATAACTGTCCGAGAAGGCCCATTTTGTGATATGAATGAAAATATCGATATTTCATGTAATTGAGTTATATATGTTTGTAGAAAAACCTTTCTTCCCCTATTGGCAGGGTTTAAATAGCTATCACTGTTATTAGATAAATGGTTCCTGTTGACAACGAAGGTTTGGACCCGTCCAATAAGGGATAGCTGCCCGAAATTGCCCATTTTGTGATATAAATGAAAATATCGATAATTTATGTTATTGAGTTATATTTGTTTGTTGAAAAACCTGTCTTCCCCCATTGGCCGAGTTTACATAGCTATAATTGTCCTTAGATAAATGATTTGTGTTGATAACAAAATTTTGATCCCGGCAAATAGGGGATAACTGTCCGAGATGGCCCATTTTGTGATATAAATGAAAATATCGATATTTTATGTTATTGAGTTTGTTGAAAAACCTATCTTCGCCTATATGCCGGGTTTATATAGCTATAATTGTCCTTAGATAAAAGATTTCTGTTTGCAATAAAAATTTGAGCCCGGCAAAAAGGGGATAACTGTCCGAGAGGCCCCATTTTGTGATGTAAATGAAAATATCGATATTTTATGTAATTGAGCTTTATTTGTTTGTTGAAAAACCTGTCTTCCCCTATTGACCGAGTTTACATGGCTATAATTGTCCTTAGATAAATGATTTCTGTTGATAACTAAGGTTTGATCCCGGCAAATAGTTAAAAACCACCCGAAAGGGTCCATTTTATGATATAAATGAAAATATTGATATTTTATGTGATTGAGTTATATGTGTTTGTATAAAAATCTGTATTCCCCTATTGGCCGGGTTTAGATAGCTATAACTGTCATCTGATGAATGATTTCTGTTGATAACAAGATTTTTATCCCGCCAAATAGGGGATAACTGTCCTTGAGGGCCCATTTTGTGATGTAAATGAAAATATCGATATTTTATGTAATTGAGCTTTATTTGTTTGTCAAAAAACCTGTCTTCCCCAATTGGGCGAGTTTACATAGCTATAATTGTCCTTAGATAAATGATTTCTGTTGATAAGGAAGGTTTGATCCCGGCAAATAGTTTACAATTACCCGAAAGGGTCCATTTTATGATATAAATGAAAATATTGATATTTTATGTAATAGAGTTATATGTGTTTGTATAAAAATCTGTATTTCCCTATTGGCCGGGTTTAGATAGCTATAACTGTCCTTAGAAAAATGATTTCTGTTGATAACAAAATTTTTATCCCGGCAAATAGGAGATAACTGTCCGAAATGGCTCATTTTGGGATATAAATGAAAATATCGAAATTTTATGTAATTGAGTTATATATGTTTGTTGAAAAACCTCTCTTCCGCTATTTGCGGGGTTTATATATGTATAACAGTCTTAAGACAAATGATATCTGTTGACAGAGAATTTTTGAGCCTCGCCAATAGGGGATAACTGTCCGAAAGGGCCCATTTTGTGAGATGAATGAAAATATCGATATTTTATGTAATTGAGTTATATGTATTTGTAGAAAAATTTGTATTCCCCTATTGGCCGGGTTTAGATAGCTATAATTGTCATTAGATAAATGATTTCTGTTGATAACGAAATTTTGATCCCGGCAAATAGTTTACAACCACCCGAAAGTGTCCATTTTATTATATAAATGAAAATATTGATATTTTATGTAATTGGGTTATATTTGTTTGTTGAAAAACCTGTCTTCCCCTATTGGCCGGGTTTAGATAGCTATAACTGTCATTAGATCAATGATTTAATCTGTTGATAACAAAATTTTGATCCCGGCAAATAGGGGATAATTGTCCCAAATGGCCCATTTTGTGATGTAAATGAAAATATCGATATTTCATGTAATTGAGCTTTATTTATTTGTTGAAAAACCTGCCTTCCATTATTGGGCGAGTTTACATAGCTATAAATGTCCTTAGATACATGATTTTTGTTGATAAGGAAGGTTTGATCCCGGCAAATAGTTTACAACCACCCGAAAGGGTCCATTTTATGATATAAATGAAAATATTAACATTTTATGTAATTGAGTTATATGTGTTTGTATTAAAATCTGTATTTCCCTATTGGCCGGGTTTAAACAGCTATAACTGTCATTAGATCAATGATTTCTGTTGATAACAAAATTTTAATCCCGGCCAAATAGGGGATAACTGTCCGAGATGGCCCATTTAGTGATATAAATGAAAATATCGACATTTTATGTAATTGAGCTTTATTTGTTTGTTGAAAAACCTGTCTTCCCCTATTGACCGAGTTTACATGGCTATAATTGTCCTTAGATCAATGATTTCTGTTGATAACTAAGGTTTGATCCCCGCAAATAGTTAAAAAACACCCGAAAGGGTCCATTTTATGATATAAATGAAAATATTGGTATTTTATGTGATTGAGTTATATGTGTTTGTATAAAAATCTGTATTCCCCTATTGGCCGGGTTTAGATAGCTATAACTGTCATCTGATGAATGATTTCTGTTGATAACAAGATTTTTATCCCGCCAAATAGGGGATAACTGTCCTTGAGGGCCCATTTTGTGATGTAAATGAAAATATCGATATTTTATGTAATTGAGCTTTATTTGTTTGTCAAAAAACCTGTCTTCCCCAATTGGGCGAGTTTACATAGCTATAATTGTCCTTAGATAAATGATTTCTGTTGATAAGGAAGGTTTGATCCCGGCAAATAGTTTACAATTACCCGAAAGGGTCCATTTTATGATATAAATGAAAATATTGATATTTTATGTAATAGAGTTATATGTGTTTGTATAAAAATCTGTATTTCCCTATTGGCCGGGTTTAGATAGCTATAACTGTCCTTAGAAAAATGATTTCTGTTGATAACAAAATTTTTATCCCGGCAAATAGGAGATAACTGTCCGAAATGGCTCATTTTGGGATATAAATGAAAATATCGAAATTTTATGTAATTGAGTTATATATGTTTGTTGAAAAACCTCTCTTCCGCTATTTGCGGGGTTTATATATGTATAACAGTCTTAAGACAAATGATATCTGTTGACAGAGAATTTTTGAGCCTCGCCAATAGGGGATAACTGTCCGAAAGGGCCCATTTTGTGAGATGAATGAAAATATCGATATTTTATGTAATTGAGTTATATGTATTTGTAGAAAAATTTGTATTCCCCTATTGGCCGGGTTTAGATAGCTATAATTGTCATTAGATAAATGATTTCTGTTGATAACGAAATTTTGATCCCGGCAAATAGTTTACAACCACCCGAAAGTGTCCATTTTATTATATAAATGAAAATATTGATATTTTATGTAATTGGGTTATATTTGTTTGTTGAAAAACCTGTCTTCCCCTATTGGCCGGGTTTAGATAGCTATAACTGTCATTAGATCAATGATTTAATCTGTTGATAACAAAATTTTGATCCCGGCAAATAGGGGATAATTGTCCCAAATGGCCCATTTTGTGATGTAAATGAAAATATCGATATTTCATGTAATTGAGCTTTATTTATTTGTTGAAAAACCTGCCTTCCATTATTGGGCGAGTTTACATAGCTATAAATGTCCTTAGATACATGATTTTTGTTGATAAGGAAGGTTTGATCCCGGCAAATAGTTTACAACCACCCGAAAGGGTCCATTTTATGATATAAATGAAAATATTAACATTTTATGTAATTGAGTTATATGTGTTTGTATTAAAATCTGTATTTCCCTATTGGCCGGGTTTAAACAGCTATAACTGTCATTAGATCAATGATTTCTGTTGATAACAAAATTTTAATCCCGGCCAAATAGGGGATAACTGTCCGAGATGGCCCATTTAGTGATATAAATGAAAATATCGACATTTTATGTAATTGAGCTTTATTTGTTTGTTGAAAAACCTGTCTTCCCCTATTGACCGAGTTTACATGGCTATAATTGTCCTTAGATCAATGATTTCTGTTGATAACTAAGGTTTGATCCCCGCAAATAGTTAAAAAACACCCGAAAGGGTCCATTTTATGATATAAATGAAAATATTGGTATTTTATGTGATTGAGTTATATGTGTTTGTATAAAAATCTGTATTCCCCTATTGGCCGGGTTTAGATAGCTATAACTGTCATCTGATGAATGATTTCTGTTGATAACAAGATTTTTATCCCGCCAAATAGTTAAAAAACACCCGAAAGGGTCCATTTTATGATGTAATGAAAATATTGATATTTTATGTAATTGAGTTATATGTGTTTGTAAAAAAACCTTTGTTACCCTATTGGTCGGGTTTAGATAGCTATAACTGTCATTACATAAATGATTTATGTTGATAACGAAGTTTTGAGCAAGAGAAATAGGGGATAACTGTCCGAGAAGGCCCATTTTGTGATATGAATGAAAATATCGATATTTCATGTAATTGAGTTATATATGTTTGTAGAAAAACCTTTCTTCCCCTATTGGCAGGGTTTAGATAGCTATCACTGTTATTAGATAAATGGTTCCTGTTGACAACGAAGGTTTGGACCCGTCCAATAAGGAATAGCTGCCCGAAATTGCCCATTTTGTGATATAAATGAAAATATCGATAATTTATGTTATTGAGTTATATTTGTTTGTTGAAAAACCTGTCTTCCCCCATTGGCCGAGTTTACATAGCTATAATTGTCCTTAGATAAATGATTTGTGTTGATAACAAAATTTTGATCCCGGCAAATAGGGGATAACTGTCCGAGATGGCCCATTTTGTGATATAAATGAAAATATCGATATTTTATGTTATTGAGTTTGTTGAAAAACCTATCTTCGCCTATATGCCGGGTTTATATAGCTATAATTGTCCTTAGATATAAATGAAAGTATTGATATTTAATGTAATTGGGTTATATTTGTTTGTTGAAAAACCTGTCTTCCCCTATTGGCCGGGTTTAGATAGCTATAACTGTCATTAGATCAATGATTTAATCTGTTGATAACAAAATTTTGATCCCGGTAAATAGGGGATAACTGTCCGAGATGGGCCATTTAGTGATATAAATGAAAATATCGACATTTTATGTAATTGAGCTTTATTTGTTTGTTGAAAAACCTGTCTTCCCCTATTAACCGAGTTTACATGGCTATAATTGTCCTTAGATAAATGATTTCTGTTGATAACTAAGGTTTGATCCCGGCAAATAGTTAAAAAACACCCGAAAGGGTCCATTTTATGATATAAATGAAAATATTGGTATTTTATGTGATTGAGTTATATGTGTTTGTATAAAAATCTGTATTCCCCTATTGGCCGGGTTTAGATAGCTATAACTGTCATCTGATGAATGATTTCTGTTGATAACAAGATTTTTATCCCGCCAAATAGTTAAAAAACACCCGAAAGGGTCCATTTTATGATGTAATGAAAATATTGATATTTTATGTAATTGAGTTATATGTGTTTGTAAAAAAACCTTTGTTACCCTATTGGTCGGGTTTAGATAGCTATAACTGTCATTACATAAATGATTTATGTTGATAACGAAGTTTTGAGCAAGAGAAATAGGGGATAACTGTCCGAGAAGGCCCATTTTGTGATATGAATGAAAATATCGATATTTCATGTAATTGAGTTATATATGTTTGTAGAAAAACCTTTCTTCCCCTATTGGCAGGGTTTAAATAGCTATCACTGTTATTAGATAAATGGTTCCTGTTGACAACGAAGGTTTGGACCCGTCCAATAAGGGATAGCTGCCCGAAATTGCCCATTTTGTGATATAAATGAAAATATCGATAATTTATGTTATTGAGTTATATTTGTTTGTTGAAAAACCTGTCTTCCCCCATTGGCCGAGTTTACATAGCTATAATTGTCCTTAGATAAATGATTTGTGTTGATAACAAAATTTTGATCCCGGCAAATAGGGGATAACTGTCCGAGATGGCCCATTTTGTGATATAAATGAAAATATCGATATTTTATGTTATTGAGTTTGTTGAAAAACCTATCTTCGCCTATATGCCGGGTTTATATAGCTATAATTGTCCTTAGATAAAAGATTTCTGTTTGCAATAAAAATTTGAGACCGGCAAAAAGGGGATAACTGTCCGAGAGGCCCCATTTTGTGATGTAAATGAAAATATCGATATTTTATGTGATTGAGCTTTATTTGTTTGTTGAAAAACCTGTCTTCCCCTATTGACCGAGTTTACATGGCTATAATTGTCCTTAGATAAATGATTTCTGTTGATAACTAAGGTTTGATCCCGGCAAATAGTTAAAAACCACCCGAAAGGGTCCATTTTATGATATAAATGAAAATATTGATATTTTATGTGATTGAGTTATATGTGTTTGTATAAAAATCTGTATTCCCCTATTGGCCGGGTTTAGATAGCTATAACTGTCATCTGATGAATGATTTCTGTTGATAACAAGATTCTTATCCCGCCAAATAGGGGATAACTGTCCTTGAGGGCCCATTTTGTGATGTAAATGAAAATATCGATATTTTATGTAATTGAGCTTTATTTGTTTGTCAAAAAACCTGTCTTCCCCAATTGGGCGAGTTTACATAGCTATAATTGTCCTTAGATAAATGATTTCTGTTGATAAGGAAGGTTTGATCCCGGCAAATAGTTTACAATTACCCGAAAGGGTCCATTTTATGATATAAATGAAAATATTGATATTTTATGTAATTGAGTTATATGTGTTTGTATAAAAATCTGTATTTCCCTATTGGCCGGGTTTAGATAGCTATAACTGTCCTTAGAAAAATGATTTCTGTTGATAACAAAATTTTTATCCCGGCAAATAGGAGATAACTGTCCGAAATGGCTCATTTTGGGATATAAATGAAAATATCGAAATTTTATGTAATTGAGTTATATATGTTTGTTGAAAAACCTCTCTTCCGCTATTTGCGGGGTTTATATATGTATAACAGTCTTAAGACAAATGATATCTGTTGACAGAGAATTTTTGAGCCTCGCCAATAGGGGATAACTGTCCGAAAGGGCCCATTTTGTGAGATGAATGAAAATATCGATATTTTATGTAATTGAGTTATATGTATTTGTAGAAAAATTTGTATTCCCCTATTGGCCGGGTTTAGATAGCTATAATTGTCATTAGATAAATGATTTCTGTTGATAACGAAATTTTGATCCCGGCAAATAGTTTACAACCACCCGAAAGTGTCCATTTTATTATATAAATGAAAATATTGATATTTTATGTAATTGGGTTATATTTGTTTGTTGAAAAACCTGTCTTCCCCTATTGGCCGGGTTTAGATAGCTATAACTGTCATTAGATCAATGATTTAATCTGTTGATAACAAAATTTTGATCCCGGCAAATAGGGGATAATTGTCCGAAATGGCCCATTTTGTGATGTAAATGAAAATATCGATATTTCATGTAATTGAGCTTTATTTATTTGTTGAAAAACCTGCCTTCCATTATTGGGCGAGTTTACATAGCTATAAATGTCCTTAGATACATGATTTTTGTTGATAAGGAAGGTTTGATCCCGGCAAATAGTTTACAACCACCCGAAAGGGTCCATTTTATGATATAAATGAAAATATTAACATTTTATGTAATTGAGTTATATGTGTTTGTATTAAAATCTGTATTTCCCTATTGGCCGGGTTTAAACAGCTATAACTGTCATTAGATCAATGATTTCTGTTGATAACAAAATTTTAATCCCGGCCAAATAGGGGATAACTGTCCGAGATGGCCCATTTAGTGATATAAATGAAAATATCGACATTTTATGTAATTGAGCTTTATTTGTTTGTTGAAAAACCTGTCTTCCCCTATTGACCGAGTTTACATGGCTATAATTGTCCTTAGATAAATGATTTCTGTTGATAACTAAGGTTTGATCCCGGCAAATAGTTAAAAAACACCCGAAAGGGTCCATTTTATGATATAAATGAAAATATTGGTATTTTATGTGATTGAGTTATATGTGTTTGTATAAAAATCTGTATTCCCCTATTGGCCGGGTTTAGATAGCTATAACTGTCATCTGATGAATGATTTCTGTTGATAACAAGATTTTTATCCCGCCAAATAGTATTGATATTTTATGTAATTGAGTTATATGTGTTTGTAAAAAAACCTTTGTTACCCTATTGGTCGGGTTTAGATAGCTATAACTGTCATTACATAAATGATTTATGTTGATAACGAAGTTTTGAGCAAGAGAAATAGGGGATAACTGTCCGAGAAGGCCCATTTTGTGATATGAATGAAAATATCGATATTTCATGTAATTGAGTTATATATGTTTGTAGAAAAACCTTTCTTCCCCTATTGGCAGGGTTTAGATAGCTATCACTGTTATTAGATAAATGGTTCCTGTTGACAACGAAGGTTTGGACCCGTCCAATAAGGAATAGCTGCCCGAAATTGCCCATTTTGTGATATAAATGAAAATATCGATAATTTATGTTATTGAGTTATATTTGTTTGTTGAAAAACCTGTCTTCCCCCATTGGCCGAGTTTACATAGCTATAATTGTCCTTAGATAAATGATTTGTGTTGATAACAAAATTTTGATCCCGGCAAATAGGGGATAACTGTCCGAGATGGCCCATTTTGTGATATAAATGAAAATATCGATATTTTATGTTATTGAGTTTGTTGAAAAACCTATCTTCGCCTATATGCCGGGTTTATATAGCTATAATTGTCCTTAGATATAAATGAAAGTATTGATATTTTATGTAATTGGGTTATATTTGTTTGTTGAAAAACCTGTCTTCCCCTATTGGCCGGGTTTAGATAGCTATAACTGTCATTAGATCAATGATTTAATCTGTTGATAACAAAATTTTGATCCCGGTAAATAGGGGATAACTGTCCGAGATGGGCCATTTAGTGATATAAATGAAAATATCGACATTTTATGTAATTGAGCTTTATTTGTTTGTTGAAAAACCTGTCTTCCCCTATTGACCGAGTTTACATGGCTATAATTGTCCTTAGATAAATGATTTCTGTTGATAACTAAGGTTTGATCCCGGCAAATAGTTAAAAAACACCCGAAAGGGTCCATTTTATGATATAAATGAAAATATTGGTATTTTATGTGATTGAGTTATATGTGTTTGTATAAAAATCTGTATTCCCCTATTGGCCGGGTTTAGATAGCTATAACTGTCATCTGATGAATGATTTCTGTTGATAACAAGATTTTTATCCCGCCAAATAGTTAAAAAACACCCGAAAGGGTCCATTTTATGATGTAATGAAAATATTGATATTTTATGTAATTGAGTTATATGTGTTTGTAAAAAAACCTTTGTTACCCTATTGGTCGGGTTTAGATAGCTATAACTGTCATTACATAAATGATTTATGTTGATAACGAAGTTTTGAGCAAGAGAAATAGGGGATAACTGTCCGAGAAGGCCCATTTTGTGATATGAATGAAAATATCGATATTTCATGTAATTGAGTTATATATGTTTGTAGAAAAACCTTTCTTCCCCTATTGGCAGGGTTTAAATAGCTATCACTGTTATTAGATAAATGGTTCCTGTTGACAACGAAGGTTTGGACCCGTCCAATAAGGGATAGCTGCCCGAAATTGCCCATTTTGTGATATAAATGAAAATATCGATAATTTATGTTATTGAGTTATATTTGTTTGTTGAAAAACCTGTCTTCCCCCATTGGCCGAGTTTACATAGCTATAATTGTCCTTAGATAAATGATTTGTGTTGATAACAAAATTTTGATCCCGGCAAATAGGGGATAACTGTCCGAGATGGCCCATTTTGTGATATAAATGAAAATATCGATATTTTATGTTATTGAGTTTGTTGAAAAACCTATCTTCGCCTATATGCCGGGTTTATATAGCTATAATTGTCCTTAGATAAAAGATTTCTGTTTGCAATAAAAATTTGAGACCGGCAAAAAGGGGATAACTGTCCGAGAGGCCCCATTTTGTGATGTAAATGAAAATATCGATATTTTATGTAATTGAGCTTTATTTGTTTGTTGAAAAACCTGTCTTCCCCTATTGACCGAGTTTACATGGCTATAATTGTCCTTAGATAAATGATTTCTGTTGATAACTAAGGTTTGATCCCGGCAAATAGTTAAAAACCACCCGAAAGGGTCCATTTTATGATATAAATGAAAATATTGATATTTTATGTGATTGAGTTATATGTGTTTGTATAAAAATCTGTATTCCCCTATTGGCCGGGTTTAGATAGCTATAACTGTCATCTGATGAATGATTTCTGTTGATAACAAGATTTTTATCCCGCCAAATAGGGGATAACTGTCCTTGAGGGCCCATTTTGTGATGTAAATGAAAATATCGATATTTTATGTAATTGAGCTTTATTTGTTTGTCAAAAAACCTGTCTTCCCCAATTGGGCGAGTTTACATAGCTATAATTGTCCTTAGATAAATGATTTCTGTTGATAAGGAAGGTTTGATCCCGGCAAATAGTTTACAATTACCCGAAAGGGTCCATTTTATGATATAAATGAAAATATTGATATTTTATGTAATTGAGTTATATGTGTTTGTATAAAAATCTGTATTTCCCTATTGGCCGGGTTTAGATAGCTATAACTGTCCTTAGAAAAATGATTTCTGTTGATAACAAAATTTTTATCCCGGCAAATAGGAGATAACTGTCCGAAATGGCTCATTTTGGGATATAAATGAAAATATCGAAATTTTATGTAATTGAGTTATATATGTTTGTTGAAAAACCTCTCTTCCGCTATTTGCGGGGTTTATATATGTATAACAGTCTTAAGACAAATGATATCTGTTGACAGAGAATTTTTGAGCCTCGCCAATAGGGGATAACTGTCCGAAAGGGCCCATTTTGTGAGATGAATGAAAATATCGATATTTTATGTAATTGAGTTATATGTATTTGTAGAAAAATTTGTATTCCCCTATTGGCCGGGTTTAGATAGCTATAATTGTCATTAGATAAATGATTTCTGTTGATAACGAAATTTTGATCCCGGCAAATAGTTTACAACCACCCGAAAGTGTCCATTTTATTATATAAATGAAAATATTGATATTTTATGTAATTGGGTTATATTTGTTTGTTGAAAAACCTGTCTTCCCCTATTGGCCGGGTTTAGATAGCTATAACTGTCATTAGATCAATGATTTAATCTGTTGATAACAAAATTTTGATCCCGGCAAATAGGGGATAATTGTCCGAAATGGCCCATTTTGTGATGTAAATGAAAATATCGATATTTCATGTAATTGAGCTTTATTTATTTGTTGAAAAACCTGCCTTCCATTATTGGGCGAGTTTACATAGCTATAAATGTCCTTAGATACATGATTTTTGTTGATAAGGAAGGTTTGATCCCGGCAAATAGTTTACAACCACCCGAAAGGGTCCATTTTATGATATAAATGAAAATATTAACATTTTATGTAATTGAGTTATATGTGTTTGTATTAAAATCTGTATTTCCCTATTGGCCGGGTTTAAACAGCTATAACTGTCATTAGATCAATGATTTCTGTTGATAACAAAATTTTAATCCCGGCAAATAGGGGATAACTGTCCGAGATGGCCCATTTAGTGATATAAATGAAAATATCGACATTTTATGTAATTGAGCTTTATTTGTTTGTTGAAAAACCTGTCTTCCCCTATTGACCGAGTTTACATGGCTATAATTGTCCTTAGATAAATGATTTCTGTTGATAACTAAGGTTTGATCCCGGCAAATAGTTAAAAAACACCCGAAAGGGTCCATTTTATGATATAAATGAAAATATTGGTATTTTATGTGATTGAGTTATATGTGTTTGTATAAAAATCTGTATTCCCCTATTGGCCGGGTTTAGATAGCTATAACTGTCATCTGATGAATGATTTCTGTTGATAACAAGATTTTTATCCCGCCAAATAGTTAAAAAACACCCGAAAGGGTCCATTTTATGATGTAATGAAAATATTGATATTTTATGTAATTGAGTTATATGTGTTTGTAAAAAAACCTTTGTTACCCTATTGGTCGGGTTTAGATAGCTATAACTGTCATTACATAAATGATTTATGTTGATAACGAAGTTTTGAGCAAGAGAAATAGGGGATAACTGTCCGAGAAGGCCCATTTTGTGATATGAATGAAAATATCGATATTTCATGTAATTGAGTTATATATGTTTGTAGAAAAACCTTTCTTCCCCTATTGGCAGGGTTTAGATAGCTATCACTGTTATTAGATAAATGGTTCCTGTTGACAACGAAGGTTTGGACCCGTCCAATAAGGGATAGCTGCCCGAAATTGCCCATTTTGTGATATAAATGAAAATATCGATAATTTATGTTATTGAGTTATATTTGTTTGTTGAAAAACCTGTCTTCCCCCATTGGCCGAGTTTACATAGCTATAATTGTCCTTAGATAAATGATTTGTGTTGATAACAAAATTTTGATCCCGGCAAATAGGGGATAACTGTCCGAGATGGCCCATTTTGTGATATAAATGAAAATATCGATATTTTATGTTATTGAGTTTGTTGAAAAACCTATCTTCGCCTATATGCCGGGTTTATATAGCTATAATTGTCCTTAGATAAAAGATTTCTGTTTGCAATAAAAATTTGAGCCCGGCAAAAAGGGGATAACTGTCCGAGAGGCCCCATTTTGTGATGTAAATGAAAATATCGATATTTTATGTAATTGAGCTTTATTTGTTTGTTGAAAAACCTGTCTTCCCCTATTGACCGAGTTTACATGGCTATAATTGTCCTTAGATAAATGATTTCTGTTGATAACTAAGGTTTGATCCCGGCAAATAGTTAAAAACCACCCGAAAGGGTCCATTTTATGATATAAATGAAAATATTGATATTTTATGTGATTGAGTTATATGTGTTTGTATAAAAATCTGTATTCCCCTATTGGCCGGGTTTAGATAGCTATAACTGTCATCTGATGAATGATTTCTGTTGATAACAAGATTTTTATCCCGCCAAATAGGGGATAACTGTCCTTGAGGGCCCATTTTGTGATGTAAATGAAAATATCGATATTTTATGTAATTGAGCTTTATTTGTTTGTCAAAAAACCTGTCTTCCCCAATTGGGCGAGTTTACATAGCTATAATTGTCCTTAGATAAATGATTTCTGTTGATAAGGAAGGTTTGATCCCGGCAAATAGTTTACAATTACCCGAAAGGGTCCATTTTATGATATAAATGAAAATATTGATATTTTATGTAATTGAGTTATATGTGTTTGTATAAAAATCTGTATTTCCCTATTGGCCGGGTTTAGATAGCTATAACTGTCCTTAGAAAAATGATTTCTGTTGATAACAAAATTTTTATCCCGGCAAATAGGAGATAACTGTCCGAAATGGCTCATTTTGGGATATAAATGAAAATATCGAAATTTTATGTAATTGAGTTATATATGTTTGTTGAAAAACCTCTCTTCCGCTATTTGCGGGGTTTATATATGTATAACAGTCTTAAGACAAATGATATCTGTTGACAGAGAATTTTTGAGCCTCGCCAATAGGGGATAACTGTCCGAAAGGGCCCATTTTGTGAGATGAATGAAAATATCGATATTTTATGTAATTGAGTTATATGTATTTGTAGAAAAATTTGTATTCCCCTATTGGCCGGGTTTAGATAGCTATAATTGTCATTAGATAAATGATTTCTGTTGATAACGAAATTTTGATCCCGGCAAATAGTTTACAACCACCCGAAAGTGTCCATTTTATTATATAAATGAAAATATTGATATTTTATGTAATTGGGTTATATTTGTTTGTTGAAAAACCTGTCTTCCCCTATTGGCCGGGTTTAGATAGCTATAACTGTCATTAGATCAATGATTTAATCTGTTGATAACAAAATTTTGATCCCGGCAAATAGGGGATAATTGTCCGAAATGGCCCATTTTGTGATGTAAATGAAAATATCGATATTTCATGTAATTGAGCTTTATTTATTTGTTGAAAAACCTGCCTTCCATTATTGGGCGAGTTTACATAGCTATAAATGTCCTTAGATACATGATTTTTGTTGATAAGGAAGGTTTGATCCCGGCAAATAGTTTACAACCACCCGAAAGGGTCCATTTTATGATATAAATGAAAATATTAATATTTTATGTAATTGAGTTATATGTGTTTGTATTAAAATCTGTATTTCCCTATTGGCCGGGTTTAAACAGCTATAACTGTCATAAGATTAATGATTTCTGTTGATAACAAAATTTTAATCCCGGCAAATAGGGGATAACTGTCCGAGATGGCCCATTTTGTGATATAAATGAAAATATCGATATTTTATGTAATTGAGTTATATATGTTTGTAGAAAAACCTTTGTTACCCTATTGGCAGGGTTTAGATAGCTATAACTGTCATTACATAAATGATTTATGTTGATAACGAAGTTTTGAGCAAGAGAAATAGGGGATAACTGTCCGAGAAGGCCCATTTTGTGATATGAATGAAAATATCGATATTTCATGTAATTGAGTTATATATGTTTGTAGAAAAACCTTTCTTCCCCTATTGGCAGGGTTTAGATAGCTATCACTGTTATTAGATAAATGGTTCCTGTTGACAACGAAGGTTTGGACCCGTCCAATAAGGGATAGCTGCCCGAAATTGCCCATTTTGTGATATAAATGAAAATATCGATAATTTATGTTATTGAGTTATATTTGTTTGTTGAAAAACCTGTCTTCCCCCATTGGCCGAGTTTACATAGCTATAATTGTCCTTAGATAAATGATTTGTGTTGATAACAAAATTTTGATCCCGGCAAATAGGGGATAACTGTCCGAGATGGCCCATTTTGTGATATAAATGAAAATATCGATATTTTATGTTATTGAGTTTGTTGAAAAACCTATCTTCGCCTATATGCCGGGTTTATATAGCTATAATTGTCCTTAGATATAAATGAAAGTATTGATATTTTATGTAATTGGGTTATATTTGTTTGTTGAAAAACCTGTCTTCCCCTATTGGCCGGGTTTAGATAGCTATAACTGTCATTAGATCAATGATTTAATCTGTTGATAACAAAATTTTGATCCCGGTAAATAGGGGATAACTGTCCGAGATGGGCCATTTAGTGATATAAATGAAAATATCGACATTTTATGTAATTGAGCTTTATTTGTTTGTTGAAAAACCTGTCTTCCCCTATTAACCGAGTTTACATGGCTATAATTGTCCTTAGATAAATGATTTCTGTTGATAACTAAGGTTTGATCCCGGCAAATAGTTAAAAAACACCCGAAAGGGTCCATTTTATGATATAAATGAAAATATTGGTATTTTATGTGATTGAGTTATATGTGTTTGTATAAAAATCTGTATTCCCCTATTGGCCGGGTTTAGATAGCTATAACTGTCATCTGATGAATGATTTCTGTTGATAACAAGATTTTTATCCCGCCAAATAGTTAAAAAACACCCGAAAGGGTCCATTTTATGATGTAATGAAAATATTGATATTTTATGTAATTGAGTTATATGTGTTTGTAAAAAAACCTTTGTTACCCTATTGGTCGGGTTTAGATAGCTATAACTGTCATTACATAAATGATTTATGTTGATAACGAAGTTTTGAGCAAGAGAAATAGGGGATAACTGTCCGAGAAGGCCCATTTTGTGATATGAATGAAAATATCGATATTTCATGTAATTGAGTTATATATGTTTGTAGAAAAACCTTTCTTCCCCTATTGGCAGGGTTTAAATAGCTATCACTGTTATTAGATAAATGGTTCCTGTTGACAACGAAGGTTTGGACCCGTCCAATAAGGGATAGCTGCCCGAAATTGCCCATTTTGTGATATAAATGAAAATATCGATAATTTATGTTATTGAGTTATATTTGTTTGTTGAAAAACCTGTCTTCCCCCATTGGCCGAGTTTACATAGCTATAATTGTCCTTAGATAAATGATTTGTGTTGATAACAAAATTTTGATCCCGGCAAATAGGGGATAACTGTCCGAGATGGCCCATTTTGTGATATAAATGAAAATATCGATATTTTATGTTATTGAGTTTGTTGAAAAACCTATCTTCGCCTATATGCCGGGTTTATATAGCTATAATTGTCCTTAGATAAAAGATTTCTGTTTGCAATAAAAATTTGAGCCCGGCAAAAAGGGGATAACTGTCCGAGAGGCCCCATTTTGTGATGTAAATAAAAATATCGATATTTTATGTGATTGAGCTTTATTTGTTTGTTGAAAAACCTGTCTTCCCCTATTGACCGAGTTTACATGGCTATAATTGTCCTTAGATAAATGATTTCTGTTGATAACTAAGGTTTGATCCCGGCAAATAATTAAAAACCACCCGAAAGGGTCCATTTTATGATATAAATGAAAATATTGATATTTTATGTGATTGAGTTATATGTGTTTGTATAAAAATCTGTATTCCCCTATTGGCCGGGTTTAGATAGCTATAACTGTCATCTGATGAATGATTTCTGTTGATAACAAGATTCTTATCCCGCCAAATAGGGGATATCTGTCCTTGAGGGCCCATTTTGTGATGTAAATGAAAATATCGATATTTTATGTAATTGAGCTTTATTTGTTTGTCAAAAAACCTGTCTTCCCCAATTGGGCGAGTTTACATAGCTATAATTGTCCTTAGATAAATGATTTCTGTTGATAAGGAAGGTTTGATCCCGGGAAATAGTTTACAATTACCCGAAAGGGTCCATTTTATGATATAAATGAAAATATTGATATTTTATGTAATTGAGTTATATGTGTTTGTATAAAAATCTGTATTTCCCTATTGGCCGGGTTTAGATAGCTCTAACTGTCCTTAGAAAAATGATTTCTGTTGATAACAAAATTTTTATCCCGGCAAATAGGAGATAACTGTCCGAAATGGCTCATTTTGGGATATAAATGAAAATATCGAAATTTTATGTAATTGAGTTATATATGTTTGTTGAAAAACCTCTCTTCCGCTATTTGCGGGGTTTATATATGTATAACAGTCTTAAGACAAATGATATCTGTTGACAGAGAATTTTTGAGCCTCGCCAATAGGGGATAACTGTCCGAAAGGGCCCATTTTGTGAGATGAATGAAAATATCGATATTTTATGTAATTGAGTTATATGTATTTGTAGAAAAATTTGTATTCCCCTATTGGCCGGGTTTAGATAGCT
Organism: Diadema antillarum; assembly: GCF_040938485.1. Classification (NCBI taxonomy): domain Eukaryota; kingdom Metazoa; phylum Echinodermata; class Echinoidea; order Diadematoida; family Diadematidae; genus Diadema; species Diadema antillarum. The sequence goes on along the minus strand of NW_027272917.1, from coordinate 50,666 downwards.
ATAATTGTCATTAGATAAATGATTTCTGTTGATAACGAAATTTTGATCCCGGCAAATAGTTTACAACCACCCGAAAGTGTCCATTTTATTATATAAATGAAAATATTGATATTTTATGTAATTGGGTTATATTTGTTTGTTGAAAAACCTGTCTTCCCCTATTGGCCGGGTTTAGATAGCTATAACTGTCATTAGATCAATGATTTAATCTGTTGATAACAAAATTTTGATCCCGGCAAATAGGGGATAATTGTCCCAAATGGCCCATTTTGTGATGTAAATGAAAATATCGATATTTCATGTAATTGAGCTTTATTTATTTGTTGAAAAACCTGCCTTCCATTATTGGGCGAGTTTACATAGCTATAAATGTCCTTAGATACATGATTTTTGTTGATAAGGAAGGTTTGATCCCGGCAAATAGTTTACAACCACCCGAAAGGGTCCATTTTATGATATAAATGAAAATATTAACATTTTATGTAATTGAGTTATATGTGTTTGTATTAAAATCTGTATTTCCCTATTGGCCGGGTTTAAACAGCTATAACTGTCATTAGATCAATGATTTCTGTTGATAACAAAATTTTAATCCCGGCAAATAGGGGATAACTGTCCGAGATGGCCCATTTAGTGATATAAATGAAAATATCGACATTTTATGTAATTGAGCTTTATTTGTTTGTTGAAAAACCTGTCTTCCCCTATTAACCGAGTTTACATGGCTATAATTGTCCTTAGATAAATGATTTCTGTTGATAACTAAGGTTTGATCCCGGCAAATAGTTAAAAAACACCCGAAAGGGTCCATTTTATGATATAAATGAAAATATTGGTATTTTATGTGATTGAGTTATATGTGTTTGTATAAAAATCTGTATTCCCCTATTGGCCGGGTTTAGATAGCTATAACTGTCATCTGATGAATGATTTCTGTTGATAACAAGATTTTTATCCCGCCAAATAGTTAAAAAACACCCGAAAGGGTCCATTTTATGATGTAATGAAAATATTGATATTTTATGTAATTGAGTTATATGTGTTTGTAAAAAAACCTTTGTTACCCTATTGGTCGGGTTTAGATAGCTATAACTGTCATTACATAAATGATTTATGTTGATAACGAAGTTTTGAGCAAGAGAAATAGGGGATAACTGTCCGAGAAGGCCCATTTTGTGATATGAATGAAAATATCGATATTTCATGTAATTGAGTTATATATGTTTGTAGAAAAACCTTTCTTCCCCTATTGGCAGGGTTTAAATAGCTATCACTGTTATTAGATAAATGGTTCCTGTTGACAACGAAGGTTTGGACCCGTCCAATAAGGGATAGCTGCCCGAAATTGCCCATTTTGTGATATAAATGAAAATATCGATAATTTATGTTATTGAGTTATATTTGTTTGTTGAAAAACCTGTCTTCCCCCATTGGCCGAGTTTACATAGCTATAATTGTCCTTAGATAAATGATTTGTGTTGATAACAAAATTTTGATCGCGGCAAATAGGGGATAACTGTCCGAGATGGCCCATTTTGTGATATAAATGAAAATATCGATATTTTATGTTATTGAGTTTGTTGAAAAACCTATCTTCGCCTATATGCCGGGTTTATATAGCTATAATTGTCCTTAGATAAAAGATTTCTGTTTGCAATAAAAATTTGAGCCCGGCAAAAAGGGGATAACTGTCCGAGAGGCCCCATTTTGTGATGTAAATGAAAATATCGATATTTTATGTAATTGAGCTTTATTTGTTTGTTGAAAAACCTGTCTTCCCCTATTGACCGAGTTTACATGGCTATAATTGTCCTTAGATAAATGATTTCTGTTGATAACTAAGGTTTGATCCCGGCAAATAGTTAAAAACCACCCGAAAGGGTCCATTTTATGATATAAATGAAAATATTGATATTTTATGTGATTGAGTTGTATGTGTTTGTATAAAAATCTGTATTCCCCTATTGGCCGGGCTTAGATAGCTATAACTGTCATCTGATGAATGATTTCTGTTGATAACAAGATTTTTATCCCGCCAAATAGGGGATAACTGTCCTTGAGGGCCCATTTTGTGATGTAAATGAAAATATCGATATTTTATGTAATTGAGCTTTATTTGTTTGTCAAAAAACCTGTCTTCCCCAATTGGGCGAGTTTACATAGCTATAATTGTCCTTAGATAAATGATTTCTGTTGATAAGGAAGGTTTGATCCCGGCAAATAGTTTACAATTACCCGAAAGGGTCCATTTTATGATATAAATGAAAATATTGATATTTTATGTAATAGAGTTATATGTGTTTGTATAAAAATCTGTATTTCCCTATTGGCCGGGTTTAGATAGCTATAACTGTCCTTAGAAAAATGATTTCTGTTGATAACAAAATTTTTATCCCGGCAAATAGGAGATAACTGTCCGAAATGGCTCATTTTGGGATATAAATGAAAATATCGAAATTTTATGTAATTGAGTTATATATGTTTGTTGAAAAACCTCTCTTCCGCTATTTGCGGGGTTTATATATGTATAACAGTCTTAAGACAAATGATATCTGTTGACAGAGAATTTTTGAGCCTCGCCAATAGGGGATAACTGTCCGAAAGGGCCCATTTTGTGAGATGAATGAAAATATCGATATTTTATGTAATTGAGTTATATGTATTTGTAGAAAAATTTGTATTCCCCTATTGGCCGGGTTTAGATAGCTATAATTGTCATTAGATAAATGATTTCTGTTGATAACGAAATTTTGATCCCGGCAAATAGTTTACAACCACCCGAAAGTGTCCATTTTATTATATAAATGAAAATATTGATATTTTATGTAATTGGGTTATATTTGTTTGTTGAAAAACCTGTCTTCCCCTATTGGCCGGGTTTAGATAGCTATAACTGTCATTAGATCAATGATTTAATCTGTTGATAACAAAATTTTGATCCCGGCAAATAGGGGATAATTGTCCCAAATGGCCCATTTTGTGATGTAAATGAAAATATCGATATTTCATGTAATTGAGCTTTATTTATTTGTTGAAAAACCTGCCTTCCATTATTGGGCGAGTTTACATAGCTATAAATGTCCTTAGATACATGATTTTTGTTGATAAGGAAGGTTTGATCCCGGCAAATAGTTTACAACCACCCGAAAGGGTCCATTTTATGATATAAATGAAAATATTAACATTTTATGTAATTGAGTTATATGTGTTTGTATTAAAATCTGTATTTCCCTATTGGCCGGGTTTAAACAGCTATAACTGTCATTAGATCAATGATTTCTGTTGATAACAAAATTTTAATCCCGGCCAAATAGGGGATAACTGTCCGAGATGGCCCATTTAGTGATATAAATGAAAATATCGACATTTTATGTAATTGAGCTTTATTTGTTTGTTGAAAAACCTGTCTTCCCCTATTGACCGAGTTTACATGGCTATAATTGTCCTTAGATCAATGATTTCTGTTGATAACTAAGGTTTGATCCCCGCAAATAGTTAAAAAACACCCGAAAGGGTCCATTTTATGATATAAATGAAAATATTGGTATTTTATGTGATTGAGTTATATGTGTTTGTATAAAAATCTGTATTCCCCTATTGGCCGGGTTTAGATAGCTATAACTGTCATCTGATGAATGATTTCTGTTGATAACAAGATTTTTATCCCGCCAAATAGGGGATAACTGTCCTTGAGGGCCCATTTTGTGATGTAAATGAAAATATCGATATTTTATGTAATTGAGCTTTATTTGTTTGTCAAAAAACCTGTCTTCCCCAATTGGGCGAGTTTACATAGCTATAATTGTCCTTAGATAAATGATTTCTGTTGATAAGGAAGGTTTGATCCCGGCAAATAGTTTACAATTACCCGAAAGGGTCCATTTTATGATATAAATGAAAATATTGATATTTTATGTAATAGAGTTATATGTGTTTGTATAAAAATCTGTATTTCCCTATTGGCCGGGTTTAGATAGCTATAACTGTCCTTAGAAAAATGATTTCTGTTGATAACAAAATTTTTATCCCGGCAAATAGGAGATAACTGTCCGAAATGGCTCATTTTGGGATATAAATGAAAATATCGAAATTTTATGTAATTGAGTTATATATGTTTGTTGAAAAACCTCTCTTCCGCTATTTGCGGGGTTTATATATGTATAACAGTCTTAAGACAAATGATATCTGTTGACAGAGAATTTTTGAGCCTCGCCAATAGGGGATAACTGTCCGAAAGGGCCCATTTTGTGAGATGAATGAAAATATCGATATTTTATGTAATTGAGTTATATGTATTTGTAGAAAAATTTGTATTCCCCTATTGGCCGGGTTTAGATAGCTATAATTGTCATTAGATAAATGATTTCTGTTGATAACGAAATTTTGATCCCGGCAAATAGTTTACAACCACCCGAAAGTGTCCATTTTATTATATAAATGAAAATATTGATATTTTATGTAATTGGGTTATATTTGTTTGTTGAAAAACCTGTCTTCCCCTATTGGCCGGGTTTAGATAGCTATAACTGTCATTAGATCAATGATTTAATCTGTTGATAACAAAATTTTGATCCCGGCAAATAGGGGATAATTGTCCCAAATGGCCCATTTTGTGATGTAAATGAAAATATCGATATTTCATGTAATTGAGCTTTATTTATTTGTTGAAAAACCTGCCTTCCATTATTGGGCGAGTTTACATAGCTATAAATGTCCTTAGATACATGATTTTTGTTGATAAGGAAGGTTTGATCCCGGCAAATAGTTTACAACCACCCGAAAGGGTCCATTTTATGATATAAATGAAAATATTAACATTTTATGTAATTGAGTTATATGTGTTTGTATTAAAATCTGTATTTCCCTATTGGCCGGGTTTAAACAGCTATAACTGTCATTAGATCAATGATTTCTGTTGATAACAAAATTTTAATCCCGGCCAAATAGGGGATAACTGTCCGAGATGGCCCATTTAGTGATATAAATGAAAATATCGACATTTTATGTAATTGAGCTTTATTTGTTTGTTGAAAAACCTGTCTTCCCCTATTGACCGAGTTTACATGGCTATAATTGTCCTTAGATCAATGATTTCTGTTGATAACTAAGGTTTGATCCCCGCAAATAGTTAAAAAACACCCGAAAGGGTCCATTTTATGATATAAATGAAAATATTGGTATTTTATGTGATTGAGTTATATGTGTTTGTATAAAAATCTGTATTCCCCTATTGGCCGGGTTTAGATAGCTATAACTGTCATCTGATGAATGATTTCTGTTGATAACAAGATTTTTATCCCGCCAAATAGTTAAAAAACACCCGAAAGGGTCCATTTTATGATGTAATGAAAATATTGATATTTTATGTAATTGAGTTATATGTGTTTGTAAAAAAACCTTTGTTACCCTATTGGTCGGGTTTAGATAGCTATAACTGTCATTACATGAATGATTTATGTTGATAACGAAGTTTTGAGCAAGAGAAATAGGGGATAACTGTCCGAGAAGGCCCATTTTGTGATATGAATGAAAATATCGATATTTCATGTAATTGAGTTATATATGTTTGTAGAAAAACCTTTCTTCCCCTATTGGCAGGGTTTAGATAGCTATCACTGTTATTAGATAAATGGTTCCTGTTGACAACGAAGGTTTGGACCCGTCCAATAAGGAATAGCTGCCCGAAATTGCCCATTTTGTGATATAAATGAAAATATCGATAATTTATGTTATTGAGTTATATTTGTTTGTTGAAAAACCTGTCTTCCCCCATTGGCCGAGTTTACATAGCTATAATTGTCCTTAGATAAATGATTTGTGTTGATAACAAAATTTTGATCCCGGCAAATAGGGGATAACTGTCCGAGATGGCCCATTTTGTGATATAAATGAAAATATCGATATTTTATGTTATTGAGTTTGTTGAAAAACCTATCTTCGCCTATATGCCGGGTTTATATAGCTATAATTGTCCTTAGATATAAATGAAAGTATTGATATTTAATGTAATTGGGTTATATTTGTTTGTTGAAAAACCTGTCTTCCCCTATTGGCCGGGTTTAGATAGCTATAACTGTCATTAGATCAATGATTTAATCTGTTGATAACAAAATTTTGATCCCGGTAAATAGGGGATAACTGTCCGAGATGGGCCATTTAGTGATATAAATGAAAATATCGACATTTTATGTAATTGAGCTTTATTTGTTTGTTGAAAAACCTGTCTTCCCCTATTAACCGAGTTTACATGGCTATAATTGTCCTTAGATCAATGATTTCTGTTGATAACTAAGGTTTGATCCCGGCAAATAGTTAAAAAACACCCGAAAGGGTCCATTTTATGATATAAATGAAAATATTGGTATTTTATGTGATTGAGTTATATGTGTTTGTATAAAAATCTGTATTCCCCTATTGGCCGGGTTTAGATAGCTATAACTGTCATCTGATGAATGATTTCTGTTGATAACAAGATTTTTATCCCGCCAAATAGTTAAAAAACACCCGAAAGGGTCCATTTTATGATGTAATGAAAATATTGATATTTTATGTAATTGAGTTATATGTGTTTGTAAAAAAACCTTTGTTACCCTATTGGTCGGGTTTAGATAGCTATAACTGTCATTACATAAATGATTTATGTTGATAACGAAGTTTTGAGCAAGAGAAATAGGGGATAACTGTCCGAGAAGGCCCATTTTGTGATATGAATGAAAATATCGATATTTCATGTAATTGAGTTATATATGTTTGTAGAAAAACCTTTCTTCCCCTATTGGCAGGGTTTAAATAGCTATCACTGTTATTAGATAAATGGTTCCTGTTGACAACGAAGGTTTGGACCCGTCCAATAAGGGATAGCTGCCCGAAATTGCCCATTTTGTGATATAAATGAAAATATCGATAATTTATGTTATTGAGTTATATTTGTTTGTTGAAAAACCTGTCTTCCCCCATTGGCCGAGTTTACATAGCTATAATTGTCCTTAGATAAATGATTTGTGTTGATAACAAAATTTTGATCGCGGCAAATAGGGGATAACTGTCCGAGATGGCCCATTTTGTGATATAAATGAAAATATCGATATTTTATGTTATTGAGTTTGTTGAAAAACCTATCTTCGCCTATATGCCGGGTTTATATAGCTATAATTGTCCTTAGATAAAAGATTTCTGTTTGCAATAAAAATTTGAGACCGGCAAAAAGGGGATAATTGTCCGAGAGGCCCGATTTTGTGATGTAAATAAAAATATCGATATTTTATGTGATTGAGCTTTATTTGTTTGTTGAAAAACCTGTCTTCCCCTATTGACCGAGTTTACATGGCTATAATTGTCCTTAGATAAATGATTTCTGTTGATAACTAAGGTTTGATCCCGGCAAATAGTTAAAAACCACCCGAAAGGGTCCATTTTATGATATAAATGAAAATATTGATATTTTATGTGATTGAGTTATATGTGTTTGTATAAAAATCTGTATTCCCCTATTGGCCGGGTTTAGATAGCTATAACTGTCATCTGATGAATGATTTCTGTTGATAACAAGATTCTTATCCCGCCAAATAGGGGATATCTGTCCTTGAGGGCCCATTTTGTGATGTAAATGAAAATATCGATATTTTATGTAATTGAGCTTTATTTGTTTGTCAAAAAACCTGTCTTCCCCAATTGGGCGAGTTTACATAGCTATAATTGTCCTTAGATAAATGATTTCTGTTGATAAGGAAGGTTTGATCCCGGCAAATAGTTTACAACCACCCGAAAGGGTCCATTTTATGATATAAATGAAAATATTAACATTTTATGTAATTGAGTTATATGTGTTTGTATTAAAATCTGTATTTCCCTATTGGCCGGGTTTAAACAGCTATAACTGTCATTAGATCAATGATTTCTGTTGATAACAAAATTTTAATCCCGGCCAAATAGGGGATAACTGTCCGAGATGGCCCATTTAGTGATATAAATGAAAATATCGACATTTTATGTAATTGAGCTTTATTTGTTTGTTGAAAAACCTGTCTTCACCTATTGACCGAGTTTACATGGCTATAATTGTCCTTAGATAAATGATTTCTGTTGATAACTAAGGTTTGATCCCGGCAAATAGTTAAAAAACACCCGAAAGGGTCCATTTTATGATATAAATGAAAATATTGGTATTTTATGTGATTGAGTTATATGTGTTTGTATAAAAATCTGTATTCCCCTATTGGCCGGGTTTAGATAGCTATAACTGTCATCTGATGAATGATTTCTGTTGATAACAAGATTTTTATCCCGCCAAGTAGTTAAAAAACACCCGAAAGGGTCCATTTTATGATGTAATGAAAATATTGATATTTTATGTAATTGAGTTATATGTGTTTGTAAAAAAACCTTTGTTACCCTATTGGTCGGGTTTAGATAGCTATAACTGTCATTACATAAATGATTTATGTTGATAACGAAGTTTTGAGCAAGAGAAATAGGGGATAACTGTCCGAGAAGGCCCATTTTGTGATATGAATGAAAATATCGATATTTCATGTAATTGAGTTATATATGTTTGTAGAAAAACCTTTCTTCCCCTATTGGCAGGGTTTAAATAGCTATCACTGTTATTAGATAAATGGTTCCTGTTGACGACGAAGGTTTGGACCCGTCCAATAAGGGATAGCTGCCCGAAATTGCCCATTTTGTGATATAAATGAAAATATCGATAATTTATGTTATTGAGTTATATTTGTTTGTTGAAAAACCTGTCTTCCCCCATTGGCCGAGTTTACATAGCTATAATTGTCCTTAGATAAATGATTTGTGTTGATAACAAAATTTTGATCCCGGCAAATAGGGGATAACTGTCCGAGATGGCCCATTTTGTGATATAAATGAAAATATCGATATTTTATGTTATTGAGTTTGTTGAAAAACCTATCTTCGCCTATATGCCGGGTTTATATAGCTATAATTGTCCTTAGATAAAAGATTTCTGTTTGCAATAAAAATTTGAGACCGGCAAAAAGGGGATAACTGTCCGAGAGGCCCCATTTTGTGATGTAAATGAAAATATCGATATTTTATGTAATTGAGCTTTATTTGTTTGTTGAAAAACCTGTCTTCCCCTATTGACCGAGTTTACATGGCTATAATTGTCCTTAGATAAATGATTTCTGTTGATAACTAAGGTTTGATCCCGGCAAATAGTTAAAAACCACCCGAAAGGGTCCATTTTATGATATAAATGAAAATATTGATATTTTATGTGATTGAGTTATATGTGTTTGTATAAAAATCTGTATTCCCCTATTGGCCGGGTTTAGATAGCTATAACTGTCATCTGATGAATGATTTCTGTTGATAACAAGATTTTTATCCCGCCAAATAGGGGATAACTGTCCTTGAGGGCCCATTTTGTGATGTAAATGAAAATATCGATATTTTATGTAATTGAGCTTTATTTGTTTGTCAAAAAACCTGTCTTCCCCAATTGGGCGAGTTTACATAGCTATAATTGTCCTTAGATAAATGATTTCTGTTGATAAGGAAGGTTTGATCCCGGCAAATAGTTTACAATTACCCGAAAGGGTCCATTTTATGATATAAATGAAAATATTGATATTTTATGTAATTGAGTTATATGTGTTTGTATAAAAATCTGTATTTCCCTATTGGCCGGGTTTAGATAGCTATAACTGTCCTTAGAAAAATGATTTCTGTTGATAACAAAATTTTTATCCCGGCAAATAGGAGATAACTGTCCGAAATGGCTCATTTTGGGATATAAATGAAAATATCGAAATTTTATGTAATTGAGTTATATATGTTTGTTGAAAAACCTCTCTTCCGCTATTTGCGGGGTTTATATATGTATAACAGTCTTAAGACAAATGATATCTGTTGACAGAGAATTTTTGAGCCTCGCCAATAGGGGATAACTGTCCGAAAGGGCCCATTTTGTGAGATGAATGAAAATATCGATATTTTATGTAATTGAGTTATATGTATTTGTAGAAAAATTTGTATTCCCCTATTGGCCGGGTTTAGATAGCTATAATTGTCATTAGATAAATGATTTCTGTTGATAACGAAATTTTGATCCCGGCAAATAGTTTACAACCACCCGAAAGTGTCCATTTTATTATATAAATGAAAATATTGATATTTTATGTAATTGGGTTATATTTGTTTGTTGAAAAACCTGTCTTCCCCTATTGGCCGGGTTTAGATAGCTATAACTGTCATTAGATCAATGATTTAATCTGTTGATAACAAAATTTTGATCCCGGCAAATAGGGGATAATTGTCCCAAATGGCCCATTTTGTGATGTAAATGAAAATATCGATATTTCATGTAATTGAGCTTTATTTATTTGTTGAAAAACCTGCCTTCCATTATTGGGCGAGTTTACATAGCTATAAATGTCCTTAGATACATGATTTTTGTTGATAAGGAAGGTTTGATCCCGGCAAATAGTTTACAACCACCCGAAAGGGTCCATTTTATGATATAAATGAAAATATTAACATTTTATGTAATTGAGTTATATGTGTTTGTATTAAAATCTGTATTTCCCTATTGGCCGGGTTTAAACAGCTATAACTGTCATTAGATCAATGATTTCTGTTGATAACAAAATTTTAATCCCGGCCAAATAGGGGATAACTGTCCGAGATGGCCCATTTAGTGATATAAATGAAAATATCGACATTTTATGTAATTGAGCTTTATTTGTTTGTTGAAAAACCTGTCTTCCCCTATTGACCGAGTTTACATGGCTATAATTGTCCTTAGATAAATGATTTCTGTTGATAACTAAGGTTTGATCCCGGCAAATAGTTAAAAAACACCCGAAAGGGTCCATTTTATGATATAAATGAAAATATTGGTATTTTATGTGATTGAGTTATATGTGTTTGTATAAAAATCTGTATTCCCCTATTGGCCGGGTTTAGATAGCTATAACTGTCATCTGATGAATGATTTCTGTTGATAACAAGATTTTTATCCCGCCAAATAGTTAAAAAACACCCGAAAGGGTCCATTTTATGATGTAATGAAAATATTGATATTTTATGTAATTGAGTTATATGTGTTTGTAAAAAAACCTTTGTTACCCTATTGGTCGGGTTTAGATAGCTATAACTGTCATTACATGAATGATTTATGTTGATAACGAAGTTTTGAGCAAGAGAAATAGGGGATAACTGTCCGAGAAGGCCCATTTTGTGATATGAATGAAAATATCGATATTTCATGTAATTGAGTTATATATGTTTGTAGAAAAACCTTTCTTCCCCTATTGGCAGGGTTTAGATAGCTATCACTGTTATTAGATAAATGGTTCCTGTTGACAACGAAGGTTTGGACCCGTCCAATAAGGAATAGCTGCCCGAAATTGCCCATTTTGTGATATAAATGAAAATATCGATAATTTATGTTATTGAGTTATATTTGTTTGTTGAAAAACCTGTCTTCCCCCATTGGCCGAGTTTACATAGCTATAATTGTCCTTAGATAAATGATTTGTGTTGATAACAAAATTTTGATCCCGGCAAATAGGGGATAACTGTCCGAGATGGCCCATTTTGTGATATAAATGAAAATATCGATATTTTATGTTATTGAGTTTGTTGAAAAACCTATCTTCGCCTATATGCCGGGTTTATATAGCTATAATTGTCCTTAGATATAAATGAAAGTATTGATATTTAATGTAATTGGGTTATATTTGTTTGTTGAAAAACCTGTCTTCCCCTATTGGCCGGGTTTAGATAGCTATAACTGTCATTAGATCAATGATTTAATCTGTTGATAACAAAATTTTGATCCCGGTAAATAGGGGATAACTGTCCGAGATGGGCCATTTAGTGATATAAATGAAAATATCGACATTTTATGTAATTGAGCTTTATTTGTTTGTTGAAAAACCTGTCTTCCCCTATTAACCGAGTTTACATGGCTATAATTGTCCTTAGATAAATGATTTCTGTTGATAACTAAGGTTTGATCCCGGCAAATAGTTAAAAAACACCCGAAAGGGTCCATTTTATGATATAAATGAAAATATTGGTATTTTATGTGATTGAGTTATATGTGTTTGTATAAAAATCTGTATTCCCCTATTGGCCGGGTTTAGATAGCTATAACTGTCATCTGATGAATGATTTCTGTTGATAACAAGATTTTTATCCCGCCAAATAGTTAAAAAACACCCGAAAGGGTCCATTTTATGATGTAATGAAAATATTGATATTTTATGTAATTGAGTTATATGTGTTTGTAAAAAAACCTTTGTTACCCTATTGGTCGGGTTTAGATAGCTATAACTGTCATTACATAAATGATTTATGTTGATAACGAAGTTTTGAGCAAGAGAAATAGGGGATAACTGTCCGAGAAGGCCCATTTTGTGATATGAATGAAAATATCGATATTTCATGTAATTGAGTTATATATGTTTGTAGAAAAACCTTTCTTCCCCTATTGGCAGGGTTTAAATAGCTATCACTGTTATTAGATAAATGGTTCCTGTTGACAACGAAGGTTTGGACCCGTCCAATAAGGGATAGCTGCCCGAAATTGCCCATTTTGTGATATAAATGAAAATATCGATAATTTATGTTATTGAGTTATATTTGTTTGTTGAAAAACCTGTCTTCCCCCATTGGCCGAGTTTACATAGCTATAATTGTCCTTAGATAAATGATTTGTGTTGATAACAAAATTTTGATCCCGGCAAATAGGGGATAACTGTCCGAGATGGCCCATTTTGTGATATAAATGAAAATATCGATATTTTATGTTATTGAGTTTGTTGAAAAACCTATCTTCGCCTATATGCCGGGTTTATATAGCTATAATTGTCCTTAGATAAAAGATTTCTGTTTGCAATAAAAATTTGAGACCGGCAAAAAGGGGATAACTGTCCGAGAGGCCCCATTTTGTGATGTAAATGAAAATATCGATATTTTATGTAATTGAGCTTTATTTGTTTGTTGAAAAACCTGTCTTCCCCTATTGACCGAGTTTACATGGCTATAATTGTCCTTAGATAAATGATTTCTGTTGATAACTAAGGTTTGATCCCGGCAAATAGTTAAAAACCACCCGAAAGGGTCCATTTTATGATATAAATGAAAATATTGATATTTTATGTGATTGAGTTATATGTGTTTGTATAAAAATCTGTATTCCCCTATTGGCCGGGTTTAGATAGCTATAACTGTCATCTGATGAATGATTTCTGTTGATAACAAGATTTTTATCCCGCCAAATAGGGGATAACTGTCCTTGAGGGCCCATTTTGTGATGTAAATGAAAATATCGATATTTTATGTAATTGAGCTTTATTTGTTTGTCAAAAAACCTGTCTTCCCCAATTGGGCGAGTTTACATAGCTATAATTGTCCTTAGATAAATGATTTCTGTTGATAAGGAAGGTTTGATCCCGGCAAATAGTTTACAATTACCCGAAAGGGTCCATTTTATGATATAAATGAAAATATTGATATTTTATGTAATTGAGTTATATGTGTTTGTATAAAAATCTGTATTTCCCTATTGGCCGGGTTTAGATAGCTATAACTGTCCTTAGAAAAATGATTTGTGTTGATAACAAAATTTTTATCCCGGCAAATAGGAGATAACTGTCCGAAATGGCTCATTTTGGGATATAAATGAAAATATCGAAATTTTATGTAATTGAGTTATATATGTTTGTTGAAAAACCTCTCTTCCGCTATTTGCGGGGTTTATATATGTATAACAGTCTTAAGACAAATGATATCTGTTGACAGAGAATTTTTGAGCCTCGCCAATAGGGGATAACTGTCCGAAAGGGCCCATTTTGTGAGATGAATGAAAATATCGATATTTTATGTAATTGAGTTATATGTATTTGTAGAAAAATTTGTATTCCCCTATTGGCCGGGTTTAGATAGCTATAATTGTCATTAGATAAATGATTTCTGTTGATAACGAAATTTTGATCCCGGCAAATAGTTTACAACCACCCGAAAGTGTCCATTTTATTATATAAATGAAAATATTGATATTTTATGTAATTGGGTTATATTTGTTTGTTGAAAAACCTGTCTTCCCCTATTGGCCGGGTTTAGATAGCTATAACTGTCATTAGATCAATGATTTAATCTGTTGATAACAAAATTTTGATCCCGGCAAATAGGGGATAATTGTCCCAAATGGCCCATTTTGTGATGTAAATGAAAATATCGATATTTCATGTAATTGAGCTTTATTTATTTGTTGAAAAACCTGCCTTCCATTATTGGGCGAGTTTACATAGCTATAAATGTCCTTAGATACATGATTTTTGTTGATAAGGAAGGTTTGATCCCGGCAAATAGTTTACAACCACCCGAAAGGGTCCATTTTATGATATAAATGAAAATATTAACATTTTATGTAATTGAGTTATATGTGTTTGTATTAAAATCTGTATTTCCCTATTGGCCGGGTTTAAACAGCTATAACTGTCATTAGATCAATGATTTCTGTTGATAACAAAATTTTAATCCCGGCAAATAGGGGATAACTGTCCGAGATGGCCCATTTAGTGATATAAATGAAAATATCGACATTTTATGTAATTGAGCTTTATTTGTTTGTTGAAAAACCTGTCTTCCCCTATTGACCGAGTTTACATGGCTATAATTGTCCTTAGATAAATGATTTCTGTTGATAACTAAGGTTTGATCCCGGCAAATAGTTAAAAAACACCCGAAAGGGTCCATTTTATGATATAAATGAAAATATTGGTATTTTATGTGATTGAGTTATATGTGTTTGTATAAAAATCTGTATTCCCCTATTGGCCGGGTTTAGATAGCTATAACTGTCATCTGATGAATGATTTCTGTTGATAACAAGATTTTTATCCCGCCAAATAGTTAAAAAACACCCGAAAGGGTCCATTTTATGATGTAATGAAAATATTGATATTTTATGTAATTGAGTTATATGTGTTTGTAAAAAAACCTTTGTTACCCTATTGGTCGGGTTTAGATAGCTATAACTGTCATTACATAAATGATTTATGTTGATAACGAAGTTTTGAGCAAGAGAAATAGGGGATAACTGTCCGAGAAGGCCCATTTTGTGATATGAATGAAAATATCGATATTTCATGTAATTGAGTTATATATGTTTGTAGAAAAACCTTTCTTCCCCTATTGGCAGGGTTTAGATAGCTATCACTGTTATTAGATAAATGGTTCCTGTTGACGACGAAGGTTTGGACCCGTCCAATAAGGGATAGCTGCCCGAAATTGCCCATTTTGTGATATAAATGAAAATATCGATAATTTATGTTATTGAGTTATATTTGTTTGTTGAAAAACCTGTCTTCCCCCATTGGCCGAGTTTACATAGCTATAATTGTCCTTAGATAAATGATTTGTGTTGATAACAAAATTTTGATCCCGGCAAATAGGGGATAACTGTCCGAGATGGCCCATTTTGTGATATAAATGAAAATATCGATATTTTATGTTATTGAGTTTGTTGAAAAACCTATCTTCGCCTATATGCCGGGTTTATATAGCTATAATTGTCCTTAGATAAAAGATTTCTGTTTGCAATAAAAATTTGAGACCGGCAAAAAGGGGATAACTGTCCGAGAGGCCCCATTTTGTGATGTAAATGAAAATATCGATATTTTATGTAATTGAGCTTTATTTGTTTGTTGAAAAACCTGTCTTCCCCTATTGACCGAGTTTACATGGCTATAATTGTCCTTAGATAAATGATTTCTGTTGATAACTAAGGTTTGATCCCGGCAAATAGTTAAAAACCACCCGAAAGGGTCCATTTTATGATATAAATGAAAATATTGATATTTTATGTGATTGAGTTATATGTGTTTGTATAAAAATCTGTATTCCCCTATTGGCCGGGTTTAGATAGCTATAACTGTCATCTGATGAATGATTTCTGTTGATAACAAGATTTTTATCCCGCCAAATAGGGGATAACTGTCCTTGAGGGCCCATTTTGTGATGTAAATGAAAATATCGATATTTTATGTAATTGAGCTTTATTTGTTTGTCAAAAAACCTGTCTTCCCCAATTGGGCGAGTTTACATAGCTATAATTGTCCTTAGATAAATGATTTCTGTTGATAAGGAAGGTTTGATCCCGGCAAATAGTTTACAATTACCCGAAAGGGTCCATTTTATGATATAAATGAAAATATTGATATTTTATGTAATAGAGTTATATGTGTTTGTATAAAAATCTGTATTTCCCTATTGGCCGGGTTTAGATAGCTATAACTGTCCTTAGAAAAATGATTTCTGTTGATAACAAAATTTTTATCCCGGCAAATAGGAGATAACTGTCCGAAATGGCTCATTTTGGGATATAAATGAAAATATCGAAATTTTATGTAATTGAGTTATATATGTTTGTTGAAAAACCTCTCTTCCGCTATTTGCGGGGTTTATATATGTATAACAGTCTTAAGACAAATGATATCTGTTGACAGAGAATTTTTGAGCCTCGCCAATAGGGGATAACTGTCCGAAAGGGCCCATTTTGTGAGATGAATGAAAATATCGATATTTTATGTAATTGAGTTATATGTATTTGTAGAAAAATTTGTATTCCCCTATTGGCCGGGTTTAGATAGCTATAATTGTCATTAGATAAATGATTTCTGTTGATAACGAAATTTTGATCCCGGCAAATAGTTTACAACCACCCGAAAGTGTCCATTTTATTATATAAATGAAAATATTGATATTTTATGTAATTGGGTTATATTTGTTTGTTGAAAAACCTGTCTTCCCCTATTGGCCGGGTTTAGATAGCTATAACTGTCATTAGATCAATGATTTAATCTGTTGATAACAAAATTTTGATCCCGGCAAATAGGGGATAATTGTCCCAAATGGCCCATTTTGTGATGTAAATGAAAATATCGATATTTCATGTAATTGAGCTTTATTTATTTGTTGAAAAACCTGCCTTCCATTATTGGGCGAGTTTACATAGCTATAAATGTCCTTAGATACATGATTTTTGTTGATAAGGAAGGTTTGATCCCGGCAAATAGTTTACAACCACCCGAAAGGGTCCATTTTATGATATAAATGAAAATATTAACATTTTATGTAATTGAGTTATATGTGTTTGTATTAAAATCTGTATTTCCCTATTGGCCGGGTTTAAACAGCTATAACTGTCATTAGATCAATGATTTCTGTTGATAACAAAATTTTAATCCCGGCCAAATAGGGGATAACTGTCCGAGATGGCCCATTTAGTGATATAAATGAAAATATCGACATTTTATGTAATTGAGCTTTATTTGTTTGTTGAAAAACCTGTCTTCCCCTATTGACCGAGTTTACATGGCTATAATTGTCCTTAGATAAATGATTTCTGTTGATAACTAAGGTTTGATCCCGGCAAATAGTTAAAAAACACCCGAAAGGGTCCATTTTATGATATAAATGAAAATATTGGTATTTTATGTGATTGAGTTATATGTGTTTGTATAAAAATCTGTATTCCCCTATTGGCCGGGTTTAGATAGCTATAACTGTCATCTGATGAATGATTTCTGTTGATAACAAGATTTTTATCCCGCCAAATAGTTAAAAAACACCCGAAAGGGTCCATTTTATGATGTAATGAAAATATTGATATTTTATGTAATTGAGTTATATGTGTTTGTAAAAAAACCTTTGTTACCCTATTGGTCGGGTTTAGATAGCTATAACTGTCATTACATAAATGATTTATGTTGATAACGAAGTTTTGAGCAAGAGAAATAGGGGATAACTGTCCGAGAAGGCCCATTTTGTGATATGAATGAAAATATCGATATTTCATGTAATTGAGTTATATATGTTTGTAGAAAAACCTTTCTTCCCCTATTGGCAGGGTTTAAATAGCTATCACTGTTATTAGATAAATGGTTCCTGTTGACGACGAAGGTTTGGACCCGTCCAATAAGGGATAGCTGCCCGAAATTGCCCATTTTGTGATATAAATGAAAATATCGATAATTTATGTTATTGAGTTATATTTGTTTGTTGAAAAACCTGTCTTCCCCCATTGGCCGAGTTTACATAGCTATAATTGTCCTTAGATAAATGATTTGTGTTGATAACAAAATTTTGATCCCGGCAAATAGGGGATAACTGTCCGAGATGGCCCATTTTGTGATATAAATGAAAATATCGATATTTTATGTTATTGAGTTTGTTGAAAAACCTATCTTCGCCTATATGCCGGGTTTATATAGCTATAATTGTCCTTAGATAAAAGATTTCTGTTTGCAATAAAAATTTGAGACCGGCAAAAAGGGGATAACTGTCCGAGAGGCCCCATTTTGTGATGTAAATGAAAATATCGATATTTTATGTAATTGAGCTTTATTTGTTTGTTGAAAAACCTGTCTTCCCCTATTGACCGAGTTTACATGGCTATAATTGTCCTTAGATAAATGATTTCTGTTGATAACTAAGGTTTGATCCCGGCAAATAGTTAAAAACCACCCGAAAGGGTCCATTTTATGATATAAATGAAAATATTGATATTTTATGTGATTGAGTTATATGTGTTTGTATAAAAATCTGTATTCCCCTATTGGCCGGGTTTAGATAGCTATAACTGTCATCTGATGAATGATTTCTGTTGATAACAAGATTTTTATCCCGCCAAATAGGGGATAACTGTCCTTGAGGGCCCATTTTGTGATGTAAATGAACATATCGATATTTTATGTAATTGAGCTTTATTTGTTTGTCAAAAAACCTGTCTTCCCCAATTGGGCGAGTTTACATAGCTATAATTGTCCTTAGATAAATGATTTCTGTTGATAAGGAAGGTTTGATCCCGGCAAATAGTTTACAATTACCCGAAAGGGTCCATTTTATGATATAAATGAAAATATTGATATTTTATGTAATAGAGTTATATGTGTTTGTATAAAAATCTGTATTTCCCTATTGGCCGGGTTTAGATAGCTATAACTGTCCTTAGAAAAATGATTTCTGTTGATAACAAAATTTTTATCCCGGCAAATAGGAGATAACTGTCCGAAATGGCTCATTTTGGGATATAAATGAAAATATCGAAATTTTATGTAATTGAGTTATATATGTTTGTTGAAAAACCTCTCTTCCGCTATTTGCGGGGTTTATATATGTATAACAGTCTTAAGACAAATGATATCTGTTGACAGAGAATTTTTGAGCCTCGCCAATAGGGGATAACTGTCCGAAAGGGCCCATTTTGTGAGATGAATGAAAATATCGATATTTTATGTAATTGAGTTATATGTATTTGTAGAAAAATTTGTATTCCCCTATTGGCCGGGTTTAGATAGCTATAATTGTCATTAGATAAATGATTTCTGTTGATAACGAAATTTTGATCCCGGCAAATAGTTTACAACCACCCGAAAGTGTCCATTTTATTATATAAATGAAAATATTGATATTTTATGTAATTGGGTTATATTTGTTTGTTGAAAAACCTGTCTTCCCCTATTGGCCGGGTTTAGATAGCTATAACTGTCATTAGATCAATGATTTAATCTGTTGATAACAAAATTTTGATCCCGGCAAATAGGGGATAATTGTCCGAAATGGCCCATTTTGTGATGTAAATGAAAATATCGATATTTCATGTAATTGAGCTTTATTTATTTGTTGAAAAACCTGCCTTCCATTATTGGGCGAGTTTACATAGCTATAAATGTCCTTAGATACATGATTTTTGTTGATAAGGAAGGTTTGATCCCGGCAAATAGTTTACAACCACCCGAAAGGGTCCATTTTATGATATAAATGAAAATATTAACATTTTATGTAATTGAGTTATATGTGTTTGTATTAAAATCTGTATTTCCCTATTGGCCGGGTTTAAACAGCTATAACTGTCATTAGATCAATGATTTCTGTTGATAACAAAATTTTAATCCCGGCAAATAGGGGATAACTGTCCGAGATGGCCCATTTTGTGATATAAATGAAAATATCGATATTTTATGTAATTGAGTTATATTTGTTTGTAGAAAAACCTTTGTTACCCTATTGGCAGGGTTTAGATAGCTATAACTGTCATTACATAAATGATTTATGTTGATAACGAAGTTTTGAGCAAGAGAAATAGGGGATAACTGTCCGAGAAGGCCCATTTTGTGATATGAATGAAAATATCGATATTTCATGTAATTGAGTTATATATGTTTGTAGAAAAACCTTTCTTCCCCTATTGGCAGGGTTTAGATAGCTATCACTGTTATTAGATAAATGGTTCCTGTTGACAACGAAGGTTTGGACCCGTCCAATAAGGGATAGCTGCCCGAAATTGCCCATTTTGTGATATAAATGAAAATATCGATAATTTATGTTATTGAGTTATATTTGTTTGTTGAAAAACCTGTCTTCCCCCATTGGCCGAGTTTACATAGCTATAATTGTCCTTAGATAAATGATTTGTGTTGATAACAAAATTTTGATCCCGGCAAATAGGGGATAACTGTCCGAGATGGCCCATTTTGTGATATAAATGAAAATATCGATATTTTATGTTATTGAGTTTGTTGAAAAACCTATCTTCGCCTATATGCCGGGTTTATATAGCTATAATTGTCCTTAGATATAAATGAAAGTATTGATATTTTATGTAATTGGGTTATATTTGTTTGTTGAAAAACCTGTCTTCCCCTATTGGCCGGGTTTAGATAGCTATAACTGTCATTAGATCAATGATTTAATCTGTTGATAACAAAATTTTGATCCCGGTAAATAGGGGATAACTGTCCGAGATGGGCCATTTAGTGATATAAATGAAAATATCGACATTTTATGTAATTGAGCTTTATTTGTTTGTTGAAAAACCTGTCTTCCCCTATTAACCGAGTTTACATGGCTATAATTGTCCTTAGATAAATGATTTCTGTTGATAACTAAGGTTTGATCCCGGCAAATAGTTAAAAAACACCCGAAAGGGTCCATTTTATGATATAAATGAAAATATTGGTATTTTATGTGATTGAGTTATATGTGTTTGTATAAAAATCTGTATTCCCCTATTGGCCGGGTTTAGATAGCTATAACTGTCATCTGATGAATGATTTCTGTTGATAACAAGATTTTTATCCCGCCAAATAGTTAAAAAACACCCGAAAGGGTCCATTTTATGATGTAATGAAAATATTGATATTTTATGTAATTGAGTTATATGTGTTTGTAAAAAAACCTTTGTTACCCTATTGGTCGGGTTTAGATAGCTATAACTGTCATTACATAAATGATTTATGTTGATAACGAAGTTTTGAGCAAGAGAAATAGGGGATAACTGTCCGAGAAGGCCCATTTTGTGATATGAATGAAAATATCGATATTTCATGTAATTGAGTTATATATGTTTGTAGAAAAACCTTTCTTCCCCTATTGGCAGGGTTTAAATAGCTATCACTGTTATTAGATAAATGGTTCCTGTTGACAACGAAGGTTTGGACCCGTCCAATAAGGGATAGCTGCCCGAAATTGCCCATTTTGTGATATAAATGAAAATATCGATAATTTATGTTATTGAGTTATATTTGTTTGTTGAAAAACCTGTCTTCCCCCATTGGCCGAGTTTACATAGCTATAATTGTCCTTAGATAAATGATTTGTGTTGATAACAAAATTTTGATCCCGGCAAATAGGGGATAACTGTCCGAGATGGCCCATTTTGTGATATAAATGAAAATATCGATATTTTATGTTATTGAGTTTGTTGAAAAACCTATCTTCGCCTATATGCCGGGTTTATATAGCTATAATTGTCCTTAGATAAAAGATTTCTGTTTGCAATAAAAATTTGAGACCGGCAAAAAGGGGATAATTGTCCGAGAGGCCCCATTTTGTGATGTAAATAAAAATATCGATATTTTATGTGATTGAGCTTTATTTGTTTGTTGAAAAACCTGTCTTCCCCTATTGACCGAGTTTACATGGCTATAATTGTCCTTAGATAAATGATTTCTGTTGATAACTAAGGTTTGATCCCGGCAAATAGTTAAAAACCACCCGAAAGGGTCCATTTTATGATATAAATGAAAATATTGATATTTTATGTGATTGAGTTATATGTGTTTGTATAAAAATCTGTATTCCCCTATTGGCCGGGTTTAGATAGCTATAACTGTCATCTGATGAATGATTTCTGTTGATAACAAGATTCTTATCCCGCCAAATAGGGGATATCTGTCCTTGAGGGCCCATTTTGTGATGTAAATGAAAATATCGATATTTTATGTAATTGAGCTTTATTTGTTTGTCAAAAAACCTGTCTTCCCCAATTGGGCGAGTTTACATAGCTATAATTGTCCTTAGATAAATGATTTCTGTTGATAAGGAAGGTTTGATCCCGGCAAATAGTTTACAATTACCCGAAAGGGTCCATTTTATGATATAAATGAAAATATTGATATTTTATGTAATTGAGTTATATGTGTTTGTATAAAAATCTGTATTTCCCTATTGGCCGGGTTTAGATAGCTCTAACTGTCCTTAGAAAAATGATTTCTGTTGATAACAAAATTTTTATCCCGGCAAATAGGAGATAACTGTCCGAAATGGCTCATTTTGGGATATAAATGAAAATATCGAAATTTTATGTAATTGAGTTATATATGTTTGTTGAAAAACCTCTCTTCCGCTATTTGCGGGGTTTATATATGTATAACAGTCTTAAGACAAATGATATCTGTTGACAGAGAATTTTTGAGCCTCGCCAATAGGGGATAACTGTCCGAAAGGGCCCATTTTGTGAGATGAATGAAAATATCGATATTTTATGTAATTGAGTTATATGTATTTGTAGAAAAATTTGTATTCCCCTATTGGCCGGGTTTAGATAGCTATAATTGTCATTAGATAAATGATTTCTGTTGATAACGAAATTTTGATCCCGGCAAATAGTTTACAACCACCCGAAAGTGTCCATTTTATTATATAAATGAAAATATTGATATTTTATGTAATTGGGTTATATTTGTTTGTTGAAAAACCTGTCTTCCCCTATTGGCCGGGTTTAGATAGCTATAACTGTCATTAGATCAATGATTTAATCTGTTGATAACAAAATTTTGATCCCGGCAAATAGGGGATAATTGTCCGAAATGGCCCATTTTGTGATGTAAATGAAAATATCGATATTTCATGTAATTGAGCTTTATTTATTTGTTGAAAAACCTGCCTTCCATTATTGGGCGAGTTTACATAGCTATAAATGTCCTTAGATACATGATTTTTGTTGATAAGGAAGGTTTGATCCCGGCAAATAGTTTACAACCACCCGAAAGGGTCCATTTTATGATATAAATGAAAATATTAACATTTTATGTAATTGAGTTATATGTGTTTGTATTAAAATCTGTATTTCCCTATTGGCCGGGTTTAAACAGCTATAACTGTCATTAGATCAATGATTTCTGTTGATAACAAAATTTTAATCCCGGCCAAATAGGGGATAACTGTCCGAGATGGCCCATTTAGTGATATAAATGAAAATATCGACATTTTATGTAATTGAGCTTTATTTGTTTGTTGAAAAACCTGTCTTCCCCTATTGACCGAGTTTACATGGCTATAATTGTCCTTAGATAAATGATTTCTGTTGATAACTAAGGTTTGATCCCGGCAAATAGTTAAAAAACACCCGAAAGGGTCCATTTTATGATATAAATGAAAATATTGGTATTTTATGTGATTGAGTTATATGTGTTTGTATAAAAATCTGTATTCCCCTATTGGCCGGGTTTAGATAGCTATAACTGTCATCTGATGAATGATTTCTGTTGATAACAAGATTTTTATCCCGCCAAATAGTTAAAAAACACCCGAAAGGGTCCATTTTATGATGTAATGAAAATATTGATATTTTATGTAATTGAGTTATATGTGTTTGTAAAAAAACCTTTGTTACCCTATTGGTCGGGTTTAGATAGCTATAACTGTCATTACATAAATGATTTATGTTGATAACGAAGTTTTGAGCAAGAGAAATAGGGGATAACTGTCCGAGAAGGCCCATTTTGTGATATGAATGAAAATATCGATATTTCATGTAATTGAGTTATATATGTTTGTAGAAAAACCTTTCTTCCCCTATTGGCAGGGTTTAGATAGCTATCACTGTTATTAGATAAATGGTTCCTGTTGACAACGAAGGTTTGGACCCGTCCAATAAGGAATAGCTGCCCGAAATTGCCCATTTTGTGATATAAATGAAAATATCGATAATTTATGTTATTGAGTTATATTTGTTTGTTGAAAAACCTGTCTTCCCCCATTGGCCGAGTTTACATAGCTATAATTGTCCTTAGATAAATGATTTGTGTTGATAACAAAATTTTGATCCCGGCAAATAGGGGATAACTGTCCGAGATGGCCCATTTTGTGATATAAATGAAAATATCGATATTTTATGTTATTGAGTTTGTTGAAAAACCTATCTTCGCCTATATGCCGGGTTTATATAGCTATAATTGTCCTTAGATATAAATGAAAGTATTGATATTTAATGTAATTGGGTTATATTTGTTTGTTGAAAAACCTGTCTTCCCCTATTGGCCGGGTTTAGATAGCTATAACTGTCATTAGATCAATGATTTAATCTGTTGATAACAAAATTTTGATCCCGGTAAATAGGGGATAACTGTCCGAGATGGGCCATTTAGTGATATAAATGAAAATATCGACATTTTATGTAATTGAGCTTTATTTGTTTGTTGAAAAACCTGTCTTCCCCTATTAACCGAGTTTACATGGCTATAATTGTCCTTAGATAAATGATTTCTGTTGATAACTAAGGTTTGATCCCGGCAAATAGTTAAAAAACACCCGAAAGGGTCCATTTTATGATATAAATGAAAATATTGGTATTTTATGTGATTGAGTTATATGTGTTTGTATAAAAATCTGTATTCCCCTATTGGCCGGGTTTAGATAGCTATAACTGTCATCTGATGAATGATTTCTGTTGATAACAAGATTTTTATCCCGCCAAATAGTTAAAAAACACCCGAAAGGGTCCATTTTATGATGTAATGAAAATATTGATATTTTATGTAATTGAGTTATATGTGTTTGTAAAAAAACCTTTGTTACCCTATTGGTCGGGTTTAGATAGCTATAACTGTCATTACATAAATGATTTATGTTGATAACGAAGTTTTGAGCAAGAGAAATAGGGGATAACTGTCCGAGAAGGCCCATTTTGTGATATGAATGAAAATATCGATATTTCATGTAATTGAGTTATATATGTTTGTAGAAAAACCTTTCTTCCCCTATTGGCAGGGTTTAGATAGCTATCACTGTTATTAGATAAATGGTTCCTGTTGACAACGAAGGTTTGGACCCGTCCAATAAGGGATAGCTGCCCGAAATTGCCCATTTTGTGATATAAATGAAAATATCGATAATTTATGTTATTGAGTTATATTTGTTTGTTGAAAAACCTGTCTTCCCCCATTGGCCGAGTTTACATAGCTATAATTGTCCTTAGATAAATGATTTGTGTTGATAACAAAATTTTGATCGCGGCAAATAGGGGATAACTGTCCGAGATGGCCCATTTTGTGATATAAATGAAAATATCGATATTTTATGTTATTGATTGAGCTTATATTTGTTTGTTTTCTGAAAAACCTGTCTTCCCCTATTGACCGAGTTTACATGGCTATAATTGTCCTTAGATAAATGATTTCTGTTGATAACTAAGGTTTGATCCCGGCAAATAGTTAAAAACCACCCGAAAGGGTCCATTTTATGATATAAATGAAAATATTGATATTTTATGTGATTGAGTTATATGTGTTTGTATAAAAATCTGTATTCCCCTATTGGCCGGGTTTAGATAGCTATAACTGTCATCTGATGAATGATTTCTGTTGATAACAAGATTTTTATCCCGCCAAATAGGGGATAACTGTCCTTGAGGGCCCATTTTGTGATGTAAATGAAAATATCGATATTTTATGTAATTGAGCTTTATTTGTTTGTCAAAAAACCTGTCTTCCCCAATTGGGCGAGTTTACATAGCTATAATTGTCCTTAGATAAATGATTTCTGTTGATAAGGAAGGTTTGATCCCGGCAAATAGTTTACAATTACCCGAAAGGGTCCATTTTATGATATAAATGAAAATATTGATATTTTATGTAATAGAGTTATATGTGTTTGTATAAAAATCTGTATTTCCCTATTGGCCGGGTTTAGATAGCTATAACTGTCCTTAGAAAAATGATTTCTGTTGATAACAAAATTTTTATCCCGGCAAATAGGAGATAACTGTCCGAAATGGCTCATTTTGGGATATAAATGAAAATATCGAAATTTTATGTAATTGAGTTATATATGTTTGTTGAAAAACCTCTCTTCCGCTATTTGCGGGGTTTATATATGTATAACAGTCTTAAGACAAATGATATCTGTTGACAGAGAATTTTTGAGCCTCGCCAATAGGGGATAACTGTCCGAAAGGGCCCATTTTGTGAGATGAATGAAAATATCGATATTTTATGTAATTGAGTTATATGTATTTGTAGAAAAATTTGTATTCCCCTATTGGCCGGGTTTAGATAGCTATAATTGTCATTAGATAAATGATTTCTGTTGATAACGAAATTTTGATCCCGGCAAATAGTTTACAACCACCCGAAAGTGTCCATTTTATTATATAAATGAAAATATTGATATTTTATGTAATTGGGTTATATTTGTTTGTTGAAAAACCTGTCTTCCCCTATTGGCCGGGTTTAGATAGCTATAACTGTCATTAGATCAATGATTTAATCTGTTGATAACAAAATTTTGATCCCGGCAAATAGGGGATAATTGTCCGAAATGGCCCATTTTGTGATGTAAATGAAAATATCGATATTTCATGTAATTGAGCTTTATTTATTTGTTGAAAAACCTGCCTTCCATTATTGGGCGAGTTTACATAGCTATAAATGTCCTTAGATACATGATTTTTGTTGATAAGGAAGGTTTGATCCCGGCAAATAGTTTACAACCACCCGAAAGGGTCCATTTTATGATATAAATGAAAATATTAACATTTTATGTAATTGAGTTATATGTGTTTGTATTAAAATCTGTATTTCCCTATTGGCCGGGTTTAAACAGCTATAACTGTCATTAGATCAATGATTTCTGTTGATAACAAAATTTTAATCCCGGCCAAATAGGGGATAACTGTCCGAGATGGCCCATTTAGTGATATAAATGAAAATATCGACATTTTATGTAATTGAGCTTTATTTGTTTGTTGAAAAACCTGTCTTCCCCTATTGACCGAGTTTACATGGCTATAATTGTCCTTAGATAAATGATTTCTGTTGATAACTAAGGTTTGATCCCCGCAAATAGTTAAAAAACACCCGAAAGGGTCCATTTTATGATATAAATGAAAATATTGGTATTTTATGTGATTGAGTTATATGTGTTTGTATAAAAATCTGTATTCCCCTATTGGCCGGGTTTAGATAGCTATAACTGTCATCTGATGAATGATTTCTGTTGATAACAAGATTTTTATCCCGCCAAATAGGGGATAACTGTCCTTGAGGGCCCATTTTGTGATGTAAATGAAAATATCGATATTTTATGTAATTGAGCTTTATTTGTTTGTCAAAAAACCTGTCTTCCCCAATTGGGCGAGTTTACATAGCTATAATTGTCCTTAGATAAATGATTTCTGTTGATAAGGAAGGTTTGATCCCGGCAAATAGTTTACAATTACCCGAAAGGGTCCATTTTATGATATAAATGAAAATATTGATATTTTATGTAATAGAGTTATATGTGTTTGTATAAAAATCTGTATTTCCCTATTGGCCGGGTTTAGATAGCTATAACTGTCCTTAGAAAAATGATTTCTGTTGATAACAAAATTTTTATCCCGGCAAATAGGAGATAACTGTCCGAAATGGCTCATTTTGGGATATAAATGAAAATATCGAAATTTTATGTAATTGAGTTATATATGTTTGTTGAAAAACCTCTCTTCCGCTATTTGCGGGGTTTATATATGTATAACAGTCTTAAGACAAATGATATCTGTTGACAGAGAATTTTTGAGCCTCGCCAATAGGGGATAACTGTCCGAAAGGGCCCATTTTGTGAGATGAATGAAAATATCGATATTTTATGTAATTGAGTTATATGTATTTGTAGAAAAATTTGTATTCCCCTATTGGCCGGGTTTAGATAGCTATAATTGTCATTAGATAAATGATTTCTGTTGATAACGAAATTTTGATCCCGGCAAATAGTTTACAACCACCCGAAAGTGTCCATTTTATTATATAAATGAAAATATTGATATTTTATGTAATTGGGTTATATTTGTTTGTTGAAAAACCTGTCTTCCCCTATTGGCCGGGTTTAGATAGCTATAACTGTCATTAGATCAATGATTTAATCTGTTGATAACAAAATTTTGATCCCGGCAAATAGGGGATAATTGTCCGAAATGGCCCATTTTGTGATGTAAATGAAAATATCGATATTTCATGTAATTGAGCTTTATTTATTTGTTGAAAAACCTGCCTTCCATTATTGGGCGAGTTTACATAGCTATAAATGTCCTTAGATACATGATTTTTGTTGATAAGGAAGGTTTGATCCCGGCAAATAGTTTACAACCACCCGAAAGGGTCCATTTTATGATATAAATGAAAATATTAACATTTTATGTAATTGAGTTATATGTGTTTGTATTAAAATCTGTATTTCCCTATTGGCCGGGTTTAAACAGCTATAACTGTCATTAGATCAATGATTTCTGTTGATAACAAAATTTTAATCCCGGCCAAATAGGGGATAACTGTCCGAGATGGCCCATTTAGTGATATAAATGAAAATATCGACATTTTATGTAATTGAGCTTTATTTGTTTGTTGAAAAACCTGTCTTCCCCTATTGACCGAGTTTACATGGCTATAATTGTCCTTAGATCAATGATTTCTGTTGATAACTAAGGTTTGATCCCCGCAAATAGTTAAAAAACACCCGAAAGGGTCCATTTTATGATATAAATGAAAATATTGGTATTTTATGTGATTGAGTTATATGTGTTTGTATAAAAATCTGTATTCCCCTATTGGCCGGGTTTAGATAGCTATAACTGTCATCTGATGAATGATTTCTGTTGATAACAAGATTTTTATCCCGCCAAATAGTTAAAAAACACCCGAAAGGGTCCATTTTATGATGTAATGAAAATATTGATATTTTATGTAATTGAGTTATATGTGTTTGTAAAAAAACCTTTGTTACCCTATTGGTCGGGTTTAGATAGCTATAACTGTCATTACATAAATGATTTATGTTGATAACGAAGTTTTGAGCAAGAGAAATAGGGGATAACTGTCCGAGAAGGCCCATTTTGTGATATGAATGAAAATATCGATATTTCATGTAATTGAGTTATATATGTTTGTAGAAAAACCTTTCTTCCCCTATTGGCAGGGTTTAGATAGCTATCACTGTTATTAGATAAATGGTTCCTGTTGACAACGAAGGTTTGGACCCGTCCAATAAGGAATAGCTGCCCGAAATTGCCCATTTTGTGATATAAATGAAAATATCGATAATTTATGTTATTGAGTTATATTTGTTTGTTGAAAAACCTGTCTTCCCCCATTGGCCGAGTTTACATAGCTATAATTGTCCTTAGATAAATGATTTGTGTTGATAACAAAATTTTGATCCCGGCAAATAGGGGATAACTGTCCGAGATGGCCCATTTTGTGATATAAATGAAAATATCGATATTTTATGTTATTGAGTTTGTTGAAAAACCTATCTTCGCCTATATGCCGGGTTTATATAGCTATAATTGTCCTTAGATATAAATGAAAGTATTGATATTTAATGTAATTGGGTTATATTTGTTTGTTGAAAAACCTGTCTTCCCCTATTGGCCGGGTTTAGATAGCTATAACTGTCATTAGATCAATGATTTAATCTGTTGATAACAAAATTTTGATCCCGGTAAATAGGGGATAACTGTCCGAGATGGGCCATTTAGTGATATAAATGAAAATATCGACATTTTATGTAATTGAGCTTTATTTGTTTGTTGAAAAACCTGTCTTCCCCTATTAACCGAGTTTACATGGCTATAATTGTCCTTAGATAAATGATTTCTGTTGATAACTAAGGTTTGATCCCGGCAAATAGTTAAAAAACACCCGAAAGGGTCCATTTTATGATATAAATGAAAATATTGGTATTTTATGTGATTGAGTTATATGTGTTTGTATAAAAATCTGTATTCCCCTATTGGCCGGGTTTAGATAGCTATAACTGTCATCTGATGAATGATTTCTGTTGATAACAAGATTTTTATCCCGCCAAATAGTTAAAAAACACCCGAAAGGGTCCATTTTATGATGTAATGAAAATATTGATATTTTATGTAATTGAGTTATATGTGTTTGTAAAAAAACCTTTGTTACCCTATTGGTCGGGTTTAGATAGCTATAACTGTCATTACATAAATGATTTATGTTGATAACGAAGTTTTGAGCAAGAGAAATAGGGGATAACTGTCCGAGAAGGCCCATTTTGTGATATGAATGAAAATATCGATATTTCATGTAATTGAGTTATATATGTTTGTAGAAAAACCTTTCTTCCCCTATTGGCAGGGTTTAAATAGCTATCACTGTTATTAGATAAATGGTTCCTGTTGACAACGAAGGTTTGGACCCGTCCAATAAGGGATAGCTGCCCGAAATTGCCCATTTTGTGATATAAATGAAAATATCGATAATTTATGTTATTGAGTTATATTTGTTTGTTGAAAAACCTGTCTTCCCCCATTGGCCGAGTTTACATAGCTATAATTGTCCTTAGATAAATGATTTGTGTTGATAACAAAATTTTGATCGCGGCAAATAGGGGATAACTGTCCGAGATGGCCCATTTTGTGATATAAATGAAAATATCGATATTTTATGTTATTGAGTTTGTTGAAAAACCTATCTTCGCCTATATGCCGGGTTTATATAGCTATAATTGTCCTTAGATAAAAGATTTCTGTTTGCAATAAAAATTTGAGACCGGCAAAAAGGGGATAACTGTCCGAGAGGCCCCATTTTGTGATGTAAATGAAAATATCGATATTTTATGTAATTGAGCTTTATTTGTTTGTTGAAAAACCTGTCTTCCCCTATTGACCGAGTTTACATGGCTATAATTGTCCTTAGATAAATGATTTCTGTTGATAACTAAGG
This sequence comes from Diadema antillarum, assembly GCF_040938485.1. Classification (NCBI taxonomy): domain Eukaryota; kingdom Metazoa; phylum Echinodermata; class Echinoidea; order Diadematoida; family Diadematidae; genus Diadema; species Diadema antillarum. The sequence continues at coordinate 19,398 of NW_027272917.1, read as the reverse complement.
TTTGATCCCGGCAAATAGTTAAAAACCACCCGAAAGGGTCCATTTTATGATATAAATGAAAATATTGATATTTTATGTGATTGAGTTATATGTGTTTGTATAAAAATCTGTATTCCCCTATTGGCCGGGTTTAGATAGCTATAACTGTCATCTGATGAATGATTTCTGTTGATAACAAGATTTTTATCCCGCCAAATAGGGGATAACTGTCCTTGAGGGCCCATTTTGTGATGTAAATGAAAATATCGATATTTTATGTAATTGAGCTTTATTTGTTTGTCAAAAAACCTGTCTTCCCCAATTGGGCGAGTTTACATAGCTATAATTGTCCTTAGATAAATGATTTCTGTTGATAAGGAAGGTTTGATCCCGGCAAATAGTTTACAATTACCCGAAAGGGTCCATTTTATGATATAAATGAAAATATTGATATTTTATGTAATTGAGTTATATGTGTTTGTATAAAAATCTGTATTTCCCTATTGGCCGGGTTTAGATAGCTATAACTGTCCTTAGAAAAATGATTTCTGTTGATAACAAAATTTTTATCCCGGCAAATAGGAGATAACTGTCCGAAATGGCTCATTTTGGGATATAAATGAAAATATCGAAATTTTATGTAATTGAGTTATATATGTTTGTTGAAAAACCTCTCTTCCGCTATTTGCGGGGTTTATATATGTATAACAGTCTTAAGACAAATGATATCTGTTGACAGAGAATTTTTGAGCCTCGCCAATAGGGGATAACTGTCCGAAAGGGCCCATTTTGTGAGATGAATGAAAATATCGATATTTTATGTAATTGAGTTATATGTATTTGTAGAAAAATTTGTATTCCCCTATTGGCCGGGTTTAGATAGCTATAATTGTCATTAGATAAATGATTTCTGTTGATAACGAAATTTTGATCCCGGCAAATAGTTTACAACCACCCGAAAGTGTCCATTTTATTATATAAATGAAAATATTGATATTTTATGTAATTGGGTTATATTTGTTTGTTGAAAAACCTGTCTTCCCCTATTGGCCGGGTTTAGATAGCTATAACTGTCATTAGATCAATGATTTAATCTGTTGATAACAAAATTTTGATCCCGGCAAATAGGGGATAATTGTCCCAAATGGCCCATTTTGTGATGTAAATGAAAATATCGATATTTCATGTAATTGAGCTTTATTTATTTGTTGAAAAACCTGCCTTCCATTATTGGGCGAGTTTACATAGCTATAAATGTCCTTAGATACATGATTTTTGTTGATAAGGAAGGTTTGATCCCGGCAAATAGTTTACAACCACCCGAAAGGGTCCATTTTATGATATAAATGAAAATATTAACATTTTATGTAATTGAGTTATATGTGTTTGTATTAAAATCTGTATTTCCCTATTGGCCGGGTTTAAACAGCTATAACTGTCATTAGATCAATGATTTCTGTTGATAACAAAATTTTAATCCCGGCCAAATAGGGGATAACTGTCCGAGATGGCCCATTTAGTGATATAAATGAAAATATCGACATTTTATGTAATTGAGCTTTATTTGTTTGTTGAAAAACCTGTCTTCCCCTATTGACCGAGTTTACATGGCTATAATTGTCCTTAGATCAATGATTTCTGTTGATAACTAAGGTTTGATCCCCGCAAATAGTTAAAAAACACCCGAAAGGGTCCATTTTATGATATAAATGAAAATATTGGTATTTTATGTGATTGAGTTATATGTGTTTGTATAAAAATCTGTATTCCCCTATTGGCCGGGTTTAGATAGCTATAACTGTCATCTGATGAATGATTTCTGTTGATAACAAGATTTTTATCCCGCCAAATAGTTAAAAAACACCCGAAAGGGTCCATTTTATGATGTAATGAAAATATTGATATTTTATGTAATTGAGTTATATGTGTTTGTAAAAAAACCTTTGTTACCCTATTGGTCGGGTTTAGATAGCTATAACTGTCATTACATAAATGATTTATGTTGATAACGAAGTTTTGAGCAAGAGAAATAGGGGATAACTGTCCGAGAAGGCCCATTTTGTGATATGAATGAAAATATCGATATTTCATGTAATTGAGTTATATATGTTTGTAGAAAAACCTTTCTTCCCCTATTGGCAGGGTTTAGATAGCTATCACTGTTATTAGATAAATGGTTCCTGTTGACAACGAAGGTTTGGACCCGTCCAATAAGGAATAGCTGCCCGAAATTGCCCATTTTGTGATATAAATGAAAATATCGATAATTTATGTTATTGAGTTATATTTGTTTGTTGAAAAACCTGTCTTCCCCCATTGGCCGAGTTTACATAGCTATAATTGTCCTTAGATAAATGATTTGTGTTGATAACAAAATTTTGATCCCGGCAAATAGGGGATAACTGTCCGAGATGGCCCATTTTGTGATATAAATGAAAATATCGATATTTTATGTTATTGAGTTTGTTGAAAAACCTATCTTCGCCTATATGCCGGGTTTATATAGCTATAATTGTCCTTAGATATAAATGAAAGTATTGATATTTAATGTAATTGGGTTATATTTGTTTGTTGAAAAACCTGTCTTCCCCTATTGGCCGGGTTTAGATAGCTATAACTGTCATTAGATCAATGATTTAATCTGTTGATAACAAAATTTTGATCCCGGTAAATAGGGGATAACTGTCCGAGATGGGCCATTTAGTGATATAAATGAAAATATCGACATTTTATGTAATTGAGCTTTATTTGTTTGTTGAAAAACCTGTCTTCCCCTATTAACCGAGTTTACATGGCTATAATTGTCCTTAGATCAATGATTTCTGTTGATAACTAAGGTTTGATCCCGGCAAATAGTTAAAAAACACCCGAAAGGGTCCATTTTATGATATAAATGAAAATATTGGTATTTTATGTGATTGAGTTATATGTGTTTGTATAAAAATCTGTATTCCCCTATTGGCCGGGTTTAGATAGCTATAACTGTCATTAGATCAATGATTTAATCTGTTGATAACAAAATTTTGATCCCGGCAAATAGGGGATAATTGTCCGGAATGGCCCATTTTGTGATGTAAATGAAAATATCGATATTTCATGTAATTGAGCTTTATTTATTTGTTGAAAAACCTGCCTTCCATTATTGGGCGAGTTTACATAGCTATAAATGTCCTTAGATACATGATTTTTGTTGATAAGGAAGGTTTGATCCCGGCAAATAGTTTACAACCACCCGAAAGGGTCCATTTTATGATATAAATGAAAATATTAATATTTTATGTAATTGAGTTATATGTGTTTGTATTAAAATCTGTATTTCCCTATTGGCCGGGTTTAAACAGCTATAACTGTCATAAGATTAATGATTTCTGTTGATAACAAAATTTTAATCCCGGCAAATAGGGGATAACTGTCCGAGATGGCCCATTTTGTGATATAAATGAAAATATCGATATTTTATGTAATTGAGTTATATATGTTTGTAGAAAAACCTTTGTTACCCTATTGGCAGGGTTTAGATAGCTATAACTGTCATTACATAAATGATTTATGTTGATAACGAAGTTTTGAGCAAGAGAAATAGGGGATAACTGTCCGAGAAGGCCCATTTTGTGATATGAATGAAAATATCGATATTTCATGTAATTGAGTTATATATGTTTGTAGAAAAACCTTTCTTCCCCTATTGGCAGGGTTTAGATAGCTATCACTGTTATTAGATAAATGGTTCCTGTTGACAACGAAGGTTTGGACCCGTCCAATAAGGGATAGCTGCCCGAAATTGCCCATTTTGTGATATAAATGAAAATATCGATAATTTATGTTATTGAGTTATATTTGTTTGTTGAAAAACCTGTCTTCCCCCATTGGCCGAGTTTACATAGCTATAATTGTCCTTAGATAAATGATTTGTGTTGATAACAAAATTTTGATCCCGGCAAATAGGGGATAACTGTCCGAGATGGCCCATTTTGTGATATAAATGAAAATATCGATATTTTATGTTATTGAGTTTGTTGAAAAACCTATCTTCGCCTATATGCCGGGTTTATATAGCTATAATTGTCCTTAGATATAAATGAAAGTATTGATATTTTATGTAATTGGGTTATATTTGTTTGTTGAAAAACCTGTCTTCCCCTATTGGCCGGGTTTAGATAGCTATAACTGTCATTAGATCAATGATTTAATCTGTTGATAACAAAATTTTGATCCCGGTAAATAGGGGATAACTGTCCGAGATGGGCCATTTAGTGATATAAATGAAAATATCGACATTTTATGTAATTGAGCTTTATTTGTTTGTTGAAAAACCTGTCTTCCCCTATTAACCGAGTTTACATGGCTATAATTGCCCTTAGATAAATGATTTCTGTTGATAACTAAGGTTTGATCCCGGCAAATAGTTAAAAAACACCCGAAAGGGTCCATTTTATGATATAAATGAAAATATTGGTATTTTATGTGATTGAGTTATATGTGTTTGTATAAAAATCTGTATTCCCCTATTGGCCGGGTTTAGATAGCTATAACTGTCATCTGATGAATGATTTCTGTTGATAACAAGATTTTTATCCCGCCAAATAGTTAAAAAACACCCGAAAGGGTCCATTTTATGATGTAATGAAAATATTGATATTTTATGTAATTGAGTTATATGTGTTTGTAAAAAAACCTTTGTTACCCTATTGGTCGGGTTTAGATAGCTATAACTGTCATTACATAAATGATTTATGTTGATAACGAAGTTTTGAGCAAGAGAAATAGGGGATAACTGTCCGAGAAGGCCCATTTTGTGATATGAATGAAAATATCGATATTTCATGTAATTGAGTTATATATGTTTGTAGAAAAACCTTTCTTCCCCTATTGGCAGGGTTTAAATAGCTATCACTGTTATTAGATAAATGGTTCCTGTTGACAACGAAGGTTTGGACCCGTCCAATAAGGGATAGCTGCCCGAAATTGCCCATTTTGTGATATAAATGAAAATATCGATAATTTATGTTATTGAGTTATATTTGTTTGTTGAAAAACCTGTCTTCCCCCATTGGCCGAGTTTACATAGCTATAATTGTCCTTAGATAAATGATTTGTGTTGATAACAAAATTTTGATCCCGGCAAATAGGGGATAACTGTCCGAGATGGCCCATTTTGTGATATAAATGAAAATATCGATATTTTATGTTATTGAGTTTGTTGAAAAACCTATCTTCGCCTATATGCCGGGTTTATATAGCTATAATTGTCCTTAGATAAAAGATTTCTGTTTGCAATAAAAATTTGAGACCGGCAAAAAGGGGATAATTGTCCGAGAGGCCCCATTTTGTGATGTAAATAAAAATATCGATATTTTATGTGATTGAGCTTTATTTGTTTGTTGAAAAACCTGTCTTCCCCTATTGACCGAGTTTACATGGCTATAATTGTCCTTAGATAAATGATTTCTGTTGATAACTAAGGTTTGATCCCGGCAAATAATTAAAAACCACCCGAAAGGGTCCATTTTATGATATAAATGAAAATATTGATATTTTATGTGATTGAGTTATATGTGTTTGTATAAAAATCTGTATTCCCCTATTGGCCGGGTTTAGATAGCTATAACTGTCATCTGATGAATGATTTCTGTTGATAACAAGATTCTTATCCCGCCAAATAGGGGATATCTGTCCTTGAGGGCCCATTTTGTGATGTAAATGAAAATATCGATATTTTATGTAATTGAGCTTTATTTGTTTGTCAAAAAACCTGTCTTCCCCAATTGGGCGAGTTTACATAGCTATAATTGTCCTTAGATAAATGATTTCTGTTGATAAGGAAGGTTTGATCCCGGCAAATAGTTTACAATTACCCGAAAGGGTCCATTTTATGATATAAATGAAAATATTGATATTTTATGTAATTGAGTTATATGTGTTTGTATAAAAATCTGTATTTCCCTATTGGCCGGGTTTAGATAGCTCTAACTGTCCTTAGAAAAATGATTTCTGTTGATAACAAAATTTTTATCCCGGCAAATAGGAGATAACTGTCCGAAATGGCTCATTTTGGGATATAAATGAAAATATCGAAATTTTATGTAATTGAGTTATATATGTTTGTTGAAAAACCTCTCTTCCGCTATTTGCGGGGTTTATATATGTATAACAGTCTTAAGACAAATGATATCTGTTGACAGAGAATTTTTGAGCCTCGCCAATAGGGGATAACTGTCCGAAAGGGCCCATTTTGTGAGATGAATGAAAATATCGATATTTTATGTAATTGAGTTATATGTATTTGTAGAAAAATTTGTATTCCCCTATTGGCCGGGTTTAGATAGCTATAATTGTCATTAGATAAATGATTTCTGTTGATAACGAAATTTTGATCCCGGCAAATAGTTTACAACCACCCGAAAGTGTCCATTTTATTATATAAATGAAAATATTGATATTTTATGTAATTGGGTTATATTTGTTTGTTGAAAAACCTGTCTTCCCCTATTGGCCGGGTTTAGATAGCTATAACTGTCATTAGATCAATGATTTAATCTGTTGATAACAAAATTTTGATCCCGGCAAATAGGGGATAATTGTCCCAAATGGCCCATTTTGTGATGTAAATGAAAATATCGATATTTCATGTAATTGAGCTTTATTTATTTGTTGAAAAACCTGCCTTCCATTATTGGGCGAGTTTACATAGCTATAAATGTCCTTAGATACATGATTTTTGTTGATAAGGAAGGTTTGATCCCGGCAAATAGTTTACAACCACCCGAAAGGGTCCATTTTATGATATAAATGAAAATATTAACATTTTATGTAATTGAGTTATATGTGTTTGTATTAAAATCTGTATTTCCCTATTGGCCGGGTTTAAACAGCTATAACTGTCATTAGATCAATGATTTCTGTTGATAACAAAATTTTAATCCCGGCCAAATAGGGGATAACTGTCCGAGATGGCCCATTTAGTGATATAAATGAAAATATCGACATTTTATGTAATTGAGCTTTATTTGTTTGTTGAAAAACCTGTCTTCCCCTATTGACCGAGTTTACATGGCTATAATTGTCCTTAGATAAATGATTTCTGTTGATAACTAAGGTTTGATCCCCGCAAATAGTTAAAAAACACCCGAAAGGGTCCATTTTATGATATAAATGAAAATATTGGTATTTTATGTGATTGAGTTATATGTGTTTGTATAAAAATCTGTATTCCCCTATTGGCCGGGTTTAGATAGCTATAACTGTCATCTGATGAATGATTTCTGTTGATAACAAGATTTTTATCCCGCCAAATAGTTAAAAAACACCCGAAAGGGTCCATTTTATGATGTAATGAAAATATTGATATTTTATGTAATTGAGTTATATGTGTTTGTAAAAAAACCTTTGTTACCCTATTGGTCGGGTTTAGATAGCTATAACTGTCATTACATAAATGATTTATGTTGATAACGAAGTTTTGAGCAAGAGAAATAGGGGATAACTGTCCGAGAAGGCCCATTTTGTGATATGAATGAAAATATCGATATTTCATGTAATTGAGTTATATATGTTTGTAGAAAAACCTTTCTTCCCCTATTGGCAGGGTTTAGATAGCTATCACTGTTATTAGATAAATGGTTCCTGTTGACAACGAAGGTTTGGACCCGTCCAATAAGGAATAGCTGCCCGAAATTGCCCATTTTGTGATATAAATGAAAATATCGATAATTTATGTTATTGAGTTATATTTGTTTGTTGAAAAACCTGTCTTCCCCCATTGGCCGAGTTTACATAGCTATAATTGTCCTTAGATAAATGATTTGTGTTGATAACAAAATTTTGATCCCGGCAAATAGGGGATAACTGTCCGAGATGGCCCATTTTGTGATATAAATGAAAATATCGATATTTTATGTTATTGAGTTTGTTGAAAAACCTATCTTCGCCTATATGCCGGGTTTATATAGCTATAATTGTCCTTAGATATAAATGAAAGTATTGATATTTAATGTAATTGGGTTATATTTGTTTGTTGAAAAACCTGTCTTCCCCTATTGGCCGGGTTTAGATAGCTATAACTGTCATTAGATCAATGATTTAATCTGTTGATAACAAAATTTTGATCCCGGTAAATAGGGGATAACTGTCCGAGATGGGCCATTTAGTGATATAAATGAAAATATCGACATTTTATGTAATTGAGCTTTATTTGTTTGTTGAAAAACCTGTCTTCCCCTATTAACCGAGTTTACATGGCTATAATTGTCCTTAGATAAATGATTTCTGTTGATAACTAAGGTTTGATCCCGGCAAATAGTTAAAAAACACCCGAAAGGGTCCATTTTATGATATAAATGAAAATATTGGTATTTTATGTGATTGAGTTATATGTGTTTGTATAAAAATCTGTATTCCCCTATTGGCCGGGTTTAGATAGCTATAACTGTCATCTGATGAATGATTTCTGTTGATAACAAGATTTTTATCCCGCCAAATAGTTAAAAAACACCCGAAAGGGTCCATTTTATGATGTAATGAAAATATTGATATTTTATGTAATTGAGTTATATGTGTTTGTAAAAAAACCTTTGTTACCCTATTGGTCGGGTTTAGATAGCTATAACTGTCATTACATAAATGATTTATGTTGATAACGAAGTTTTGAGCAAGAGAAATAGGGGATAACTGTCCGAGAAGGCCCATTTTGTGATATGAATGAAAATATCGATATTTCATGTAATTGAGTTATATATGTTTGTAGAAAAACCTTTCTTCCCCTATTGGCAGGGTTTAAATAGCTATCACTGTTATTAGATAAATGGTTCCTGTTGACAACGAAGGTTTGGACCCGTCCAATAAGGGATAGCTGCCCGAAATTGCCCATTTTGTGATATAAATGAAAATATCGATAATTTATGTTATTGAGTTATATTTGTTTGTTGAAAAACCTGTCTTCCCCCATTGGCCGAGTTTACATAGCTATAATTGTCCTTAGATAAATGATTTGTGTTGATAACAAAATTTTGATCCCGGCAAATAGGGGATAACTGTCCGAGATGGCCCATTTTGTGATATAAATGAAAATATCGATATTTTATGTTATTGAGTTTGTTGAAAAACCTATCTTCGCCTATATGCCGGGTTTATATAGCTATAATTGTCCTTAGATAAAAGATTTCTGTTTGCAATAAAAATTTGAGACCGGCAAAAAGGGGATAACTGTCCGAGAGGCCCCATTTTGTGATGTAAATGAAAATATCGATATTTTATGTGATTGAGCTTTATTTGTTTGTTGAAAAACCTGTCTTCCCCTATTGACCGAGTTTACATGGCTATAATTGTCCTTAGATAAATGATTTCTGTTGATAACTAAGGTTTGATCCCGGCAAATAGTTAAAAACCACCCGAAAGGGTCCATTTTATGATATAAATGAAAATATTGATATTTTATGTGATTGAGTTATATGTGTTTGTATAAAAATCTGTATTCCCCTATTGGCCGGGTTTAGATAGCTATAACTGTCATCTGATGAATGATTTCTGTTGATAACAAGATTCTTATCCCGCCAAATAGGGGATAACTGTCCTTGAGGGCCCATTTTGTGATGTAAATGAAAATATCGATATTTTATGTAATTGAGCTTTATTTGTTTGTCAAAAAACCTGTCTTCCCCAATTGGGCGAGTTTACATAGCTATAATTGTCCTTAGATAAATGATTTCTGTTGATAAGGAAGGTTTGATCCCGGCAAATAGTTTACAATTACCCGAAAGGGTCCATTTTATGATATAAATGAAAATATTGATATTTTATGTAATTGAGTTATATGTGTTTGTATAAAAATCTGTATTTCCCTATTGGCCGGGTTTAGATAGCTCTAACTGTCCTTAGAAAAATGATTTCTGTTGATAACAAAATTTTTATCCCGGCAAATAGGAGATAACTGTCCGAAATGGCTCATTTTGGGATATAAATGAAAATATCGAAATTTTATGTAATTGAGTTATATATGTTTGTTGAAAAACCTCTCTTCCGCTATTTGCGGGGTTTATATATGTATAACAGTCTTAAGACAAATGATATCTGTTGACAGAGAATTTTTGAGCCTCGCCAATAGGGGATAACTGTCCGAAAGGGCCCATTTTGTGAGATGAATGAAAATATCGATATTTTATGTAATTGAGTTATATGTATTTGTAGAAAAATTTGTATTCCCCTATTGGCCGGGTTTAGATAGCTATAATTGTCATTAGATAAATGATTTCTGTTGATAACGAAATTTTGATCCCGGCAAATAGTTTACAACCACCCGAAAGTGTCCATTTTATTATATAAATGAAAATATTGATATTTTATGTAATTGGGTTATATTTGTTTGTTGAAAAACCTGTCTTCCCCTATTGGCCGGGTTTAGATAGCTATAACTGTCATTAGATCAATGATTTAATCTGTTGATAACAAAATTTTGATCCCGGCAAATAGGGGATAATTGTCCGAAATGGCCCATTTTGTGATGTAAATGAAAATATCGATATTTCATGTAATTGAGCTTTATTTATTTGTTGAAAAACCTGCCTTCCATTATTGGGCGAGTTTACATAGCTATAAATGTCCTTAGATACATGATTTTTGTTGATAAGGAAGGTTTGATCCCGGCAAATAGTTTACAACCACCCGAAAGGGTCCATTTTATGATATAAATGAAAATATTAACATTTTATGTAATTGAGTTATATGTGTTTGTATTAAAATCTGTATTTCCCTATTGGCCGGGTTTAAACAGCTATAACTGTCATTAGATCAATGATTTCTGTTGATAACAAAATTTTAATCCCGGCCAAATAGGGGATAACTGTCCGAGATGGCCCATTTAGTGATATAAATGAAAATATCGACATTTTATGTAATTGAGCTTTATTTGTTTGTTGAAAAACCTGTCTTCCCCTATTGACCGAGTTTACATGGCTATAATTGTCCTTAGATAAATGATTTCTGTTGATAACTAAGGTTTGATCCCCGCAAATAGTTAAAAAACACCCGAAAGGGTCCATTTTATGATATAAATGAAAATATTGGTATTTTATGTGATTGAGTTATATGTGTTTGTATAAAAATCTGTATTCCCCTATTGGCCGGGTTTAGATAGCTATAACTGTCATCTGATGAATGATTTCTGTTGATAACAAGATTTTTATCCCGCCAAATAGTTAAAAAACACCCGAAAGGGTCCATTTTATGATGTAATGAAAATATTGATATTTTATGTAATTGAGTTATATGTGTTTGTAAAAAAACCTTTGTTACCCTATTGGTCGGGTTTAGATAGCTATAACTGTCATTACATAAATGATTTATGTTGATAACGAAGTTTTGAGCAAGAGAAATAGGGGATAACTGTCCGAGAAGGCCCATTTTGTGATATGAATGAAAATATCGATATTTCATGTAATTGAGTTATATATGTTTGTAGAAAAACCTTTCTTCCCCTATTGGCAGGGTTTAGATAGCTATCACTGTTATTAGATAAATGGTTCCTGTTGACAACGAAGGTTTGGACCCGTCCAATAAGGAATAGCTGCCCGAAATTGCCCATTTTGTGATATAAATGAAAATATCGATAATTTATGTTATTGAGTTATATTTGTTTGTTGAAAAACCTGTCTTCCCCCATTGGCCGAGTTTACATAGCTATAATTGTCCTTAGATAAATGATTTGTGTTGATAACAAAATTTTGATCGCGGCAAATAGGGGATAACTGTCCGAGATGGCCCATTTTGTGATATAAATGAAAATATCGATATTTTATGTTATTGAGTTTGTTGAAAAACCTATCTTCGCCTATATGCCGGGTTTATATAGCTATAATTGTCCTTAGATATAAATGAAAGTATTGATATTTAATGTAATTGGGTTATATTTGTTTGTTGAAAAACCTGTCTTCCCCTATTGGCCGGGTTTAGATAGCTATAACTGTCATTAGATCAATGATTTAATCTGTTGATAACAAAATAAATAGGGGATAACTGTCCGAGATGGGCCATTTAGTGATATAAATGAAAATATCGACATTTTATGTAATTGAGCTTTATTTGTTTGTTGAAAAACCTGTCTTCCCCTATTAACCGAGTTTACATGGCTATAATTGTCCTTAGATAAATGATTTCTGTTGATAACTAAGGTTTGATCCCGGCAAATAGTTAAAAAACACCCGAAAGGGTCCATTTTATGATATAAATGAAAATATTGGTATTTTATGTGATTGAGTTATATGTGTTTGTATAAAAATCTGTATTCCCCTATTGGCCGGGTTTAGATAGCTATAACTGTCATCTGATGAATGATTTCTGTTGATAACAAGATTTTTATCCCGCCAAATAGTTAAAAAACACCCGAAAGGGTCCATTTTATGATGTAATGAAAATATTGATATTTTATGTAATTGAGTTATATGTGTTTGTAAAAAAACCTTTGTTACCCTATTGGTCGGGTTTAGATAGCTATAACTGTCATTACATAAATGATTTATGTTGATAACGAAGTTTTGAGCAAGAGAAATAGGGGATAACTGTCCGAGAAGGCCCATTTTGTGATATGAATGAAAATATCGATATTTCATGTAATTGAGTTATATATGTTTGTAGAAAAACCTTTCTTCCCCTATTGGCAGGGTTTAAATAGCTATCACTGTTATTAGATAAATGGTTCCTGTTGACAACGAAGGTTTGGACCCGTCCAATAAGGGATAGCTGCCCGAAATTGCCCATTTTGTGATATAAATGAAAATATCGATAATTTATGTTATTGAGTTATATTTGTTTGTTGAAAAACCTGTCTTCCCCCATTGGCCGAGTTTACATAGCTATAATTGTCCTTAGATAAATGATTTGTGTTGATAACAAAATTTTGATCCCGGCAAATAGGGGATAACTGTCCGAGATGGCCCATTTTGTGATATAAATGAAAATATCGATATTTTATGTTATTGAGTTTGTTGAAAAACCTATCTTCGCCTATATGCCGGGTTTATATAGCTATAATTGTCCTTAGATAAAAGATTTCTGTTTGCAATAAAAATTTGAGCCCGGCAAAAAGGGGATAACTGTCCGAGAGGCCCCATTTTGTGATGTAAATGAAAATATCGATATTTTATGTAATTGAGCTTTATTTGTTTGTTGAAAAACCTGTCTTCCCCTATTGACCGAGTTTACATGGCTATAATTGTCCTTAGATAAATGATTTCTGTTGATAACTAAGGTTTGATCCCGGCAAATAGTTAAAAACCACCCGAAAGGGTCCATTTTATGATATAAATGAAAATATTGATATTTTATGTGATTGAGTTATATGTGTTTGTATAAAAATCTGTATTCCCCTATTGGCCGGGTTTAGATAGCTATAACTGTCATCTGATGAATGATTTCTGTTGATAACAAGATTTTTATCCCGCCAAATAGGGGATAACTGTCCTTGAGGGCCCATTTTGTGATGTAAATGAAAATATCGATATTTTATGTAATTGAGCTTTATTTGTTTGTCAAAAAACCTGTCTTCCCCAATTGGGCGAGTTTACATAGCTATAATTGTCCTTAGATAAATGATTTCTGTTGATAAGGAAGGTTTGATCCCGGCAAATAGTTTACAATTACCCGAAAGGGTCCATTTTATGATATAAATGAAAATATTGATATTTTATGTAATTGAGTTATATGTGTTTGTATAAAAATCTGTATTTCCCTATTGGCCGGGTTTAGATAGCTATAACTGTCCTTAGAAAAATGATTTCTGTTGATAACAAAATTTTTATCCCGGCAAATAGGAGATAACTGTCCGAAATGGCTCATTTTGGGATATAAATGAAAATATCGAAATTTTATGTAATTGAGTTATATATGTTTGTTGAAAAACCTCTCTTCCGCTATTTGCGGGGTTTATATATGTATAACAGTCTTAAGACAAATGATATCTGTTGACAGAGAATTTTTGAGCCTCGCCAATAGGGGATAACTGTCCGAAAGGGCCCATTTTGTGAGATGAATGAAAATATCGATATTTTATGTAATTGAGTTATATGTATTTGTAGAAAAATTTGTATTCCCCTATTGGCCGGGTTTAGATAGCTATAATTGTCATTAGATAAATGATTTCTGTTGATAACGAAATTTTGATCCCGGCAAATAGTTTACAACCACCCGAAAGTGTCCATTTTATTATATAAATGAAAATATTGATATTTTATGTAATTGGGTTATATTTGTTTGTTGAAAAACCTGTCTTCCCCTATTGGCCGGGTTTAGATAGCTATAACTGTCATTAGATCAATGATTTAATCTGTTGATAACAAAATTTTGATCCCGGCAAATAGGGGATAATTGTCCGAAATGGCCCATTTTGTGATGTAAATGAAAATATCGATATTTCATGTAATTGAGCTTTATTTATTTGTTGAAAAACCTGCCTTCCATTATTGGGCGAGTTTACATAGCTATAAATGTCCTTAGATACATGATTTTTGTTGATAAGGAAGGTTTGATCCCGGCAAATAGTTTACAACCACCCGAAAGGGTCCATTTTATGATATAAATGAAAATATTAACATTTTATGTAATTGAGTTATATGTGTTTGTATTAAAATCTGTATTTCCCTATTGGCCGGGTTTAAACAGCTATAACTGTCATTAGATCAATGATTTCTGTTGATAACAAAATTTTAATCCCGGCAAATAGGGGATAACTGTCCGAGATGGCCCATTTAGTGATATAAATGAAAATATCGACATTTTATGTAATTGAGCTTTATTTGTTTGTTGAAAAACCTGTCTTCCCCTATTGACCGAGTTTACATGGCTATAATTGTCCTTAGATAAATGATTTCTGTTGATAACTAAGGTTTGATCCCGGCAAATAGTTAAAAAACACCCGAAAGGGTCCATTTTATGATATAAATGAAAATATTGGTATTTTATGTGATTGAGTTATATGTGTTTGTATAAAAATCTGTATTCCCCTATTGGCCGGGTTTAGATAGCTATAACTGTCATCTGATGAATGATTTCTGTTGATAACAAGATTTTTATCCCGCCAAATAGTTAAAAAACACCCGAAAGGGTCCATTTTATGATGTAATGAAAATATTGATATTTTATGTAATTGAGTTATATGTGTTTGTAAAAAAACCTTTGTTACCCTATTGGTCGGGTTTAGATAGCTATAACTGTCATTACATAAATGATTTATGTTGATAACGAAGTTTTGAGCAAGAGAAATAGGGGATAACTGTCCGAGAAGGCCCATTTTGTGATATGAATGAAAATATCGATATTTCATGTAATTGAGTTATATATGTTTGTAGAAAAACCTTTCTTCCCCTATTGGCAGGGTTTAAATAGCTATCACTGTTATTAGATAAATGGTTCCTGTTGACAACGAAGGTTTGGACCCGTCCAATAAGGGATAGCTGCCCGAAATTGCCCATTTTGTGATATAAATGAAAATATCGATAATTTATGTTATTGAGTTATATTTGTTTGTTGAAAAACCTGTCTTCCCCCATTGGCCGAGTTTACATAGCTATAATTGTCCTTAGATAAATGATTTGTGTTGATAACAAAATTTTGATCCCGGCAAATAGGGGATAACTGTCCGAGATGGCCCATTTTGTGATATAAATGAAAATATCGATATTTTATGTTATTGAGTTTGTTGAAAAACCTATCTTCGCCTATATGCCGGGTTTATATAGCTATAATTGTCCTTAGATAAAAGATTTCTGTTTGCAATAAAAATTTGAGCCCGGCAAAAAGGGGATAACTGTCCGAGAGGCCCCATTTTGTGATGTAAATGAAAATATCGATATTTTATGTAATTGAGCTTTATTTGTTTGTTGAAAAACCTGTCTTCCCCTATTGACCGAGTTTACATGGCTATAATTGTCCTTAGATAAATGATTTCTGTTGATAACTAAGGTTTGATCCCGGCAAATAGTTAAAAACCACCCGAAAGGGTCCATTTTATGATATAAATGAAAATATTGATATTTTATGTGATTGAGTTATATGTGTTTGTATAAAAATCTGTATTCCCCTATTGGCCGGGTTTAGATAGCTATAACTGTCATCTGATGAATGATTTCTGTTGATAACAAGATTTTTATCCCGCCAAATAGGGGATAACTGTCCTTGAGGGCCCATTTTGTGATGTAAATGAACATATCGATATTTTATGTAATTGAGCTTTATTTGTTTGTCAAAAAACCTGTCTTCCCCAATTCGGCGAGTTTACATAGCTATAATTGTCCTTAGATAAATGATTTCTGTTGATAAGGAAGGTTTGATCCCGGCAAATAGTTTACAATTACCCGAAAGGGTCCATTTTATGATATAAATGAAAATATTGATATTTTATGTAATTGAGTTATATGTGTTTGTATAAAAATCTGTATTTCCCTATTGGCCGGGTTTAGATAGCTCTAACTGTCCTTAGAAAAATGATTTCTGTTGATAACAAAATTTTTATCCCGGCAAATAGGAGATAACTGTCCGAAATGGCTCATTTTGGGATATAAATGAAAATATCGAAATTTTATGTAATTGAGTTATATATGTTTGTTGAAAAACCTCTCTTCCGCTATTTGCGGGGTTTATATATGTATAACAGTCTTAAGACAAATGATATCTGTTGACAGAGAATTTTTGAGCCTCGCCAATAGGGGATAACTGTCCGAAAGGGCCCATTTTGTGAGATGAATGAAAATATCGATATTTTATGTAATTGAGTTATATGTATTTGTAGAAAAATTTGTATTCCCCTATTGGCCGGGTTTAGATAGCTATAATTGTCATTAGATAAATGATTTCTGTTGATAACGAAATTTTGATCCCGGCAAATAGTTTACAACCACCCGAAAGTGTCCATTTTATTATATAAATGAAAATATTGATATTTTATGTAATTGGGTTATATTTGTTTGTTGAAAAACCTGTCTTCCCCTATTGGCCGGGTTTAGATAGCTATAACTGTCATTAGATCAATGATTTAATCTGTTGATAACAAAATTTTGATCCCGGCAAATAGGGGATAATTGTCCGAAATGGCCCATTTTGTGATGTAAATGAAAATATCGATATTTCATGTAATTGAGCTTTATTTATTTGTTGAAAAACCTGCCTTCCATTATTGGGCGAGTTTACATAGCTATAAATGTCCTTAGATACATGATTTTTGTTGATAAGGAAGGTTTGATCCCGGCAAATAGTTTACAACCACCCGAAAGGGTCCATTTTATGATATAAATGAAAATATTAACATTTTATGTAATTGAGTTATATGTGTTTGTATTAAAATCTGTATTTCCCTATTGGCCGGGTTTAAACAGCTATAACTGTCATTAGATCAATGATTTCTGTTGATAACAAAATTTTAATCCCGGCAAATAGGGGATAACTGTCCGAGATGGCCCATTTAGTGATATAAATGAAAATATCGACATTTTATGTAATTGAGCTTTATTTGTTTGTTGAAAAACCTGTCTTCCCCTATTGACCGAGTTTACATGGCTATAATTGTCCTTAGATAAATGATTTCTGTTGATAACTAAGGTTTGATCCCGGCAAATAGTTAAAAAACACCCGAAAGGGTCCATTTTATGATATAAATGAAAATATTGGTATTTTATGTGATTGAGTTATATGTGTTTGTATAAAAATCTGTATTCCCCTATTGGCCGGGTTTAGATAGCTATAACTGTCATCTGATGAATGATTTCTGTTGATAACAAGATTTTTATCCCGCCAAATAGTTAAAAAACACCCGAAAGGGTCCATTTTATGATGTAATGAAAATATTGATATTTTATGTAATTGAGTTATATGTGTTTGTAAAAAAACCTTTGTTACCCTATTGGTCGGGTTTAGATAGCTATAACTGTCATTACATAAATGATTTATGTTGATAACGAAGTTTTGAGCAAGAGAAATAGGGGATAACTGTCCGAGAAGGCCCATTTTGTGATATGAATGAAAATATCGATATTTCATGTAATTGAGTTATATATGTTTGTAGAAAAACCTTTCTTCCCCTATTGGCAGGGTTTAGATAGCTATCACTGTTATTAGATAAATGGTTCCTGTTGACAACGAAGGTTTGACCCGTCCAATAAGGGATAGCTGCCCGAAATTGCCCATTTTGTGATATAAATGAAAATATCGATAATTTATGTTATTGAGTTATATTTGTTTGTTGAAAAACCTGTCTTCCCCCATTGGCCGAGTTTACATAGCTATAATTGTCCTTAGATAAATGATTTGTGTTGATAACAAAATTTTGATCCCGGCAAATAGGGGATAACTGTCCGAGATGGCCCATTTTGTGATATAAATGAAAATATCGATATTTTATGTTATTGAGTTTGTTGAAAAACCTATCTTCGCCTATATGCCCGGCAAAAAGGGGATAACTGTCCGAGAGGCCCCATTTTGTGATGTAAATGAAAATATCGATATTTTATGTAATTGAGCTTTATTTGTTTGTTGAAAAAACCTGTCTTCCCCTATTGACCGAGTTTACATGGCTATAATTGTCCTTAGATAAATGATTTCTGTTGATAACTAAGGTTTGATCCCGGCAAATAGTTAAAAACCACCCGAAAGGGTCCATTTTATGATATAAATGAAAATATTGATATTTTATGTGATTGAGTTATATGTGTTTGTATAAAAATCTGTATTCCCCTATTGGCCGGGTTTAGATAGCTATAACTGTCATCTGATGAATGATTTCTGTTGATAACAAGATTTTTATCCCGCCAAATAGGGGATAACTGTCCTTGAGGGCCCATTTTGTGATGTAAATGAAAATATCGATATTTTATGTAATTGAGCTTTATTTGTTTGTCAAAAACCTGTCTTCCCCAATTGGGCGAGTTTACATAGCTATAATTGTCCTTAGATAAATGATTTCTGTTGATAAGGAAGGTTTGATCCCGGCAAATAGTTTACAATTACCCGAAAGGGTCCATTTTATGATATAAATGAAAATATTGATATTTTATGTAATAGAGTTATATGTGTTTGTATAAAAATCTGTATTTCCCTATTGGCCGGGTTTAGATAGCTATAACTGTCCTTAGAAAAATGATTTCTGTTGATAACAAAATTTTTATCCCGGCAAATAGGAGATAACTGTCCGAAATGGCTCATTTTGGGATATAAATGAAAATATCGAAATTTTATGTAATTGAGTTATATATGTTTGTTGAAAAACCTCTCTTCCGCTATTTGCGGGGTTTATATATGTATAACAGTCTTAAGACAAATGATATCTGTTGACAGAGAATTTTTGAGCCTCGCCAATAGGGGATAACTGTCCGAAAGGGCCCATTTTGTGAGATGAATGAAAATATCGATATTTTATGTAATTGAGTTATATGTATTTGTAGAAAA